>NC_083573.1:112926250-113226250 GCF_027579695.1 Neoarius graeffei | reverse complement strand
ATGAGGAGGTCCCCATGGCATTGGTTTCGGTGGTTCTGGAGAAGGTGGAGCTGGGGCCAGAGGTTCAAAAGGGAACATTGGCATCACGTACCTCTCCAGTCCCCTGTGGAGACCACCTCTCCCCGACCCAACTCACGGAGGTTGCCCAGTTGCAGACCAAGTTTTTGGACGTGTTCTGGCCCCTGCCCGGCCGCACCAACCTCATAGAGCACCACGTTGAGACGCCCCCAGGGGTGGTAGTGCATAGCCGCCCTTACAGGCTACCCGAACACAAGAAAAAAGTGGTTCAGGAAGAACTCGAGGCCATGCTCGAAATAGGCATTGTTGAGGAGTCCCACAGTGACTGGAGCAGCCTGGTGGTCTTGGTACCCAAGGCAGACGGGTCGGTCCGGTTCTGTGTAGATTATAGAAAAGTCAACATGGTGTCTAAATTCGACACGTACCCAATGCCTCGTATTGATGACTTGCTGGATCGACTAGGCACGGCTCGCTTTTACTCGACACTGGATTTGACAAAGGGTTATTGGCAGATCCCCTTGACTCCATTATCCCGAGAAAAAATGGCCTTTTCCACACCGTTCGGCTTACACCAGTTTGTCACACTTCATTTTTGGCTGTTCGGGGCACCTGCTACGATTCAGTGGCTGATGGATAGGGTCCTCCATTCCCACGCCACCTATGCGGCCGCATACCTCGATGACATCATTATTTATAGTAATGACTGGCCGAGGCACCTCCAACATCTGAGGGCCATCCTTAGGTCGCTGAGGCGAGCGGGTCTCACGGCCAACCTGAAAAAGTGTGTGATTGGGTGGGTGGAAGTATGGTATCTGGGCTTCCACTTGGGCAATGGGCAGGTGCATCCCCAAATTAACAAGACAGCAGCAATTGTGGCCTGCCCGAGGCCCAAGACCAAAAAGGGGGTGAGACAGTTCCTGGGGCTGGCTGGCTATTATCGTAGGTTTATACCTAATTATTCGGACGTCACCAGCCAGCTGACTGATCTGACTAAAAAGGGGGCACCAGATCCGGTCCAGTGGATGGAGCAATGCCAGTGGGCTTTTTCTGAGGTAAAGGCTGCACTGTGTGGGGGGCCACGTTTACATTCCCCTGACTTTTCTCTCCCCTTTATGTTACAGACGGATGCGTTGGACAGAGTGCTGGGGGCTGTTCTGTCCCAGGAGGTGGAGGGGGAGGATCACCCAGTGCTGTATATCAGTAGAAAGCTGTTGGTGCGTGAGGGGCGCTACAGCACCATTGAAAAGGAGTGCCTAGAATCAAGTGGGCAGTCCTCGTCCTCTGTTACTACCTGCTGGGATGCCCTTTCACCCTCTGTTCGGACCACGCGCCCCTCCAGTGGCTCCACCACATGAAGGATGCCAACACATGGATCACCCGTTGGTATCTGGCACTCCAACCCTTTAACTTCAAGGTGATCCACAGGCCGGGCGCAGATGGTCGTGGCGGACTTCCTCTCCCATCGGGGGGGGAGGAAGTCAGCTGCAGCCCGGACAGCCGCCCGGCCTGAGTTGGGTGGTGGGGGTCTGTGGCAGCGGGGGCGTGGTCAAGTGTCAGTCTGTGACCGGAGGGCGAAGTCAGGGAAGGTAAGTGGCAGAATCACTGCACCTGATGTTAATTAATTTGTTTGTGTGTCTTCCCCAGTGACCGCGCCCTATTTAAGGAGAGAGAGCGAGAGCAGAGGGAGCTCTCTCCCCAACCATACGACTTGTGTGTGTGCGTGCGTGTGTGGCTGGGAGAGTAAAATTTCCACTGAAAAGTGAAAATATAAGAGTTTTGTGAACTCAGTTCTGACCTGCCGTCCTTCTGTGCTCCACCCACTCATACGAACTGCCACACTTAGCATTAGCAACAGGGAGAATGTAAACTTCAGTTATGAATGCAGAAGTGAATTCCCATGGTAAATAAAAAGGTCTACATTTAACAGTCATAAACTCCACTAGCGATGAGCTGAACCATCAGCACCAGAGCCCTCCAAGGCTGCATCCACTCTCCTCTACTTTTATCCCTGTACACTCACAGCTGCACCTCCAGTCATCAGTCTGTCAAGCTCATGAAGTTCAGAGATGACACCACCCTCATTGGAATCATCTCTGAGATTGACCATCTTGTAACCTGGTGCAGGCAGAACAACTTGGTGCTCAATGCTCTAAAGACAGTGGAGATTATTTGTAGACTTCATTTGGAGCTCTGCCACACCCTCCCCCATCACCCTGTTTGACTCCCCAGTAACCTCTGTGGAGTCTTTCTGCTTCCTCACTGCACTGCGCCACCATCACACATAACCTCAAGTGGGCAATGAACATCAGCTCTCTCACCAAGAAAGCACAGCAGAGGATGTACTTCCTGAAGCATTTGCAAAAGTTCAGCCTGCCAAAGACAGTGATGGTGCATTTTTTTTACACCACCATCATTGAATCCATCCTCACATGCTCCATCACCATCTGGGGGAAACCATTAGCTAATGGTTAGAGAAGCAGATTTGGGACCAAAAGGTCACTGGTTTGATTCCCTGGATGAGCAGGAATGGCTGTAATGCCCTTGAGCAAGCTCTCCAGTCTCCCCTGGGTATGTTGTACATCACTCTAGTACATCAGCTAAATGCCATTAATGTAATGGTATACTGCTATTCTTTTTTGTTCATCATGATCCACATATTTTATTTGGCATCGGTTATTACACCAGATGCCCTTCCTGATGTAACCCTCCCTAACCTATCTGGGCTTGGGACCAGCACTAAGTATGCACTTTTTAGGGTTAGGAAACTGGGGCACCCCAATGAAACCCATGTAGAAAGATTTCTCCGCAGATATGGGGAGAACATGCAAACTCTGCACAGAAAGGCCCCCCATTGGCCATGAGGTGTCAAACCCAGAACTTTCTTTTTGTGAGGCGACAGTGGTAACCACTACACTACTGTGCTGCCCCTAGTATGCTGCTCCTGCTGCCACTGCCAGAGATAAAGGCAGACTACAGCATATCATTCACTCTGCTGAGAAGGTCATCAGCTGCAATCTTCCATCTCTCCAGGACCCTGCGGAGGGCAGAAAGGATTGTGGCCAAGCCCTCCCACCCTGGCCACAAACTTTTTGAGACACTCCCCTCTGGCAGAAGGTTGTGATCCATCAGGACCAAAAACTCACACCACAAGGTCAGCTTTTCCCCCACTGCAGTTGGCCTCATCAACAAGGTCAGAAACCCCACTGACTCTGAACTCACACACACTGCCAGTGCATCACATTAATGCACTTCCCCTTTTGGATTGCTGTTTGCATTCATACTCTTTAAATATGTTTCTTTCTTTTCTAAGTGTATTTTCTAGATTTCTTCATATTTTTATGTTACTTTATATTTCTACTTTTGTCTCTTGACTTAAACTTTATCTCAATTGTCATGCACCAAATACCAAAGCAAATTTCTTGTGAGAATGTACTTGCCAATAAATTTTATTATTATTATTATTATTATTATTATTATTGTTGTTGTTGTTGTTATTAAATTGTTCTGCATTCTTTTTCTCACACACAGCTGGTGTACAACCCTGCGACAATGAACACACACTCTTCTACACATACCAACACACACACAGCAGGTAAACACACTCCTCTATGTAAAAAGGCTATAAATATATAATTTACAGTTCTCTCTCTCTCTCTCTCTCTCTCTCTCACACACATACACACACACAAACACAGTGTCTTTTTTAAAACTTTCCTCTGTTTTGCAGAATCACATTCTTTGTGTTTAGGGGAGGAGTCTGATCATTCTAAACAGGTATAAGTTTAACCACACACAACTAGAATTCAGGATTTCAAATCATTATTAATGCAAATCTATAGATGATTGTTATATGATGAAAATGTGTTTCTGTGTGTTGCTGTCAGATGCTCTGGAGGTTGGAACAGAAAAAAATGCAAAATAAGAGGAACCGAAGTCCAGACAATCAGATGAGCATATCTGATAAACCCCACCCACTTACTGAGTCCACTCCTGTGTGTGTGATGTGTGTAATGAAGGCAGAGCTTCCTTCAGCTCTCACTGCACAGAGAGTGTGTGTGAAGGAATCATACCCTGAGGAGGACAAAATAAACACACTGAGTTATAAACAAGAAGATCAGCATGATACCAATAATGTACACACACACACACACACACTTACAGATTATACACACACAGTTAAGTGTGCAGTGAGGATTTAATACTGAATTTATCTTTAAACATGTACATGTTTCTTGTGTGATATTGGCTCGAGTGAAAAGCAGTATTACTGTATGGCTAATTTCATCGAACCAGTCCCAATGGTTGTGCTTTTGCAGGCCAACAGTGTTCTTGGTGCTAACATAGAGTGCATCATGGAGATTCTTCCATGTTTGGTCAAGGGATTGGTTTTCAATGCAGGTATTTGGGCAGATTATTACAGATTGATTTTTGCAACTGCTGTGCTATAACTGGGTCTTTCATTCGACTGATATTAAGTTGTTTTGGCAAGTTACTTTTTGGCTTTTGCGCAGATATGTTAAAACACAATTTCAAGTGGGCACATACCATTTTATGGTCTGTCCAACTGTCAGCACTGCAACAAACTCTTGAATCAATGACATCACCCTTGTAGTGTTGTCTCACGATGATGTAGTCAATGAGGTGCCATCTTTTTGATCTTGGGTGTTGCTATGTTCCTTTATGGATGTTCACATGGGGAAAAAGTGTGTTGGTAATGCAGAGGCCAAAACAAGTTCACAGTTCAAGCAGCAGTGTACCCTGTTTGTTCACGTCCCCAAGACCATTGTAGCCAATCACGTTTGGCCAGGCTTCCATGTCAGTTTCTACTCTGGCATTAAAGTCACCAAGCAGGAAAACTCTATCTAGTCTTGGAATTGCTGCTAATACCTCTGACAGCTGATCATAAAAAAGAGCTTTCCCATTGGACAGTCTTTTGTAGGTTGGAGCATATATGCTGATTACTGTGGCCGTGAAGTTGTCTAGCTTGATTCGCATGCTCATCACCCTAGAACTGGTCCCCTTCCAGCTGATCACAAAGGGGTGGATGGCAAGACCTTCAAGCTTTGTCTGTTGGAGGGTCTACCAAAATAGAGGAAGGTGTAATCATCTTCAACAAATTCGCCTTCACCTGGAATCCAACATTTGCTGAGACAGGCAATGTCGATGTTAAAGCATTTGAGCTCTGAAGCCACTAATGCTGAAGCCTGGCACTTAGATGTTATGTCAGATAGAGTCCAGACATTCCAACAAGCTACTTTAACTTCTTTCAGATCTTTGCAAGTAGATCTGGGCTGATCAGAACCATGGGGTCCATGAGGCTTTACCCAGGGTCTGTCATGCCTGCTGTTTTGCTGCCCAGATTTACAATGCAGGTGTAGTTGCTTATTTGATGTTTTGGGGTCTGTAGTGGGTAAAGGTTTCCACAACAAGTGGTTGCTCGCCCCAGGCAGTGGGCAAGCAGGCTGCCCTTTTTTGTGCTTGCATTCCTTGATGAATAAATTATGGAGTGGAAACACAAAGTAACACATATCACCACATCTTGTTCAAAGAGACTGATTGTTGAAGGACCAGTGGGCTGACCCAAGCAGGGATTGACCCTGATATTTTTCAGAGTTTCCTCCCCTAGATCCGCCATGCTCTGCAAAACCAGGGGCGCCAACATGGAGGCACAGCAGATGGTCTTCGCTGTGTGAGAGGCTAGATGGTGGGCCATGAGATTAGGTTGGCCTATTTTGTGCTTCACACAACCCTGGATATGGGGAGACCAGTCTGGGATGCCTAGATGTTAAATGAGCAACCAGAAAGTGCTACTCCTCCAGTGATCTTTGCCCCTATATCAACACTTAATGATTTACTATTTTGTCCAGAGAGGGGACTAAACAGGTGGCACGGTGGTGTAGTGGTTAGCGCTGTCACCTCACAGCAAGAAGGTCCTGGGTTCGAGCCCCGGAGCCGGCGAGGGCCTTTCTGTGCGGAGTTTGCATGTTCTCCCCGTGTCCGCGTGGGTTTCCTCCGGGTGCTCCGGTTTCCCCCACAGTCCAAAGACATGCAGGTTAGGTTAACTGGTGACTCTAAATTGACCATAGGTGTGAGTGTGAATGGTTGTCTGTGTCTATGTGTCAGCCCTGTGATGACCTGGCGACTTGTCCAGGGTGTACCCCGCCTTTCGCCCGTAGTCAGCTGGGATAGGCTCCAGCTTGCCTGCGACCCTGTAGAACAGGATAAAGCGGCTAGAGATAATGAGATGAGAATGAGGGGACTAAACAAACTGTGGACTGCAAATGGTTAATTGGATAAAAAAAAAATCAACACATAGAAAAAACACAAATCAACCAGTCTACACAAATAAATAATAAACTCTGTAAATAAAATGTTATTCATTAATTCTTCTCATGTCTAAGTTGTCTGTATTCAGTTATTATGGAGCAGCATTATCTGATATGAAGTGTAACTGAAAGAGATTTGCACATTTAGATGCAATTCTCTACATATTCACAGGGTGTCACTAATTCCTGCTGTTTCTGAAATATTACAGATGGCTCTACACATGGGTCAAAGCTATTATAAATATACATTCATTTTCCTGCCAGCATTTCTTTATAAATCACACTTTCTGAGTGGGAAGTTGAGTATGCACATTTCTGACCCACTTTAATGAGTACACAATGTTTACAACTGAGGCCCTTGGTGAGCTGCATGACTGAACTCAAAACACCACCTAGTGGATAACAAAGGAACAATAAATACATTTATTGTGTGTCTGTGTGTGTTTTACAGGTTGATGTCTCTGTTGTAAACAGAGAAGCTGATTTAGTCATGACATCTGAACAAAGACACACAAAGCACAAACAAGTGGAACGCATCAGAGAGCGAGTACCAAAGAGGTACCTGCCTGAGATTTCTCCTTCAACAAGAGACAATAACTTCACCAAATCTTCAACATCACTCATTTTAACTCACAAATGTTGCTCTGATTTGTACCACTTTGTCATAGTATTATGACTTTTCTCTCAAAATGTGACTATTTTCTTTTAATATCAGATATTCAACTTTTGCTCAATGTATTATGACTTTTTTCTGCGAAATGTTGTATTTTTTAAACCTGTGGCCCTAAAACATCATCGTATACACCAGGCTACAGATAATCATGAATAATAAGAACTGAATGAGGAAACATGGCTCATTTCCTTTCATCCATCTCTCTCTCTCTCTCTCTCTCTCAGTGCTTTGAGACGGAGTGACTCTGCTCATCCTTTGAAATTCATTGATATCAGAGGATCTGGTAATTATTGTAAATCTAAGTGTGTGTGTTGTGTTTTACATATATCTTTAATGAGTTTTATCTGTATAATAGGTCAAAGGTCTACAGACTCCCGACACACTGATAGAGTTTGTGTCCATGACAATATGTGGATGATTGAGAGTGATGTACCTGAAGCACCACCCTCACTCAGTGACATAAAGCCTTCATCAACAAATCACATTTCAACACTCACGATAAACAACCTTGTGACTGAGGAAACAGATCAGAGTGGGAACTGCTCCACTTCTACCAATCAGAGGGCAGAATGGTTTCTCTCCACCAACCACTGGCAGGAGTTCATTCCCCTCAACATTCAGGAAGAGGAGCTTTCACCAATCAATCAGCATTCAGACACATCAACCAATCAGGATTCAGAGATGTCATCCAATCAAACTCACTTTAGAGGAAAGTTGAACATGACTACATCATTAGTTGCCATGAAAACGCTTAATCAAAACAATCCTACACCCTCAGACCCTCTCTCCCATCAACCAACAGGGACTTCCTCTGACAGTCACATGACACATTCTAACCACTTAGGAAGGGAGCTATGCACTGATGAGGAAATTCCATATAAAGCTCCAAAATCAGTCACTGTGGATGATAGGAGTGTAGTAGGTGGAGCCAAAGTCCAACAATCAAACCTTTCCACCATTCACAATGCTGATTCTCATCTGTCTCTCAATAAGCAAGCATCATTAGAAGTTGGGGGCAGTGACAGTGGAGTCATGAGAGAAGAAGCAGCAAAAGAAACAGGAAGTGATATCGTGATCAGTTCTAAAACTAAACAGCCAATTTACAGTTGTTGGAGTAAGAACTCAGTAACCAATCCCAGTGATTCCTTTTGCAAACCGCGGGTTACCGTGGTGAGCACCAGCTTATAGGGAGAGATAATTACATAATCTCATCTCATTATCTCTAGCCGCTTTATCCTTCTACAGGGTCGCAGGCAAGCTGGAGCCTATCCCAGCTGACTACGGGCGAAAGGCGGGGTACACCCTGGACAAGTCGCCAGGTCATCACAGGGCTGACACATAGACACAGACAACCATTCACACTCACATTCACACCTACGGTCAATTTAGAGTCACCAGTTAACCTAACCTGCATGTCTTTGGACTGTGGGGGAAACCGGAGCACCCGGAGGAAACCCACGTGGACAAGGGGAGAACATGCAAACTCCACACAGAAAGGCCCTCGCCGGCCACGGGGCTCGAACCCAGGACCTTCTTGCTGTGAGGCGACAGTGCTAACCACTACACCACCGTGTCGCCCCTAATTACATAATTATAATTATAATAATGTTTGCTTTAAGAGTTTGTACTCACATTTGGTTTTATATTTTTTACTTTCAAATATGACATATAACTGCTGATATAAGTTTGTGTAAATATGAAAAAACTCAATCTGCTTTCCCCTTGAGACAAAAAGCCGATCTTTCTATTCTTTTTAATATTCTGTGTTTATTTTAAAATGTATTTTATTTTATTGATTTTAACTTATGTTGATATTAGTGTGCTTTTCTTTAATAGTGTTAAACAGAGGAAGAACGGTGGCCATGTTGACTCATTTATTTTCTCACAGCTGAGAATGCTTCACTAATGAACACAATTATGTTTAGTCTTTTATTTCTATCAGCATATCAGCTGATACAACACATATATTGTATTTATGATCAACTTTGCTAACATGCTTTAATTTTAAATGTAACTCCATTTATTTTCACTTCCTGAAAGTGAAATGTAACTGCTGTTTTATTGTTTGTACATTTTAGTTGTCTGACAACTGAAAAAAATTGAGCCATTCAGCTACGAATCCCTCTAGACATGCATTTAAGACCTCAATCACACACAAGCAATGGTGGATAAAAATGTTATACAAGTTACAATTGCTCATTATGAGCGCATGTTTCAGCTTTTCAGAACTGAAAGTGATTGAGTTGATGAGTTTGATTCTAATGTGTGCTTTTCATGTATAAAAGTAAATCACAAATATCATTCATCTTTGTTTACTAACCCCATTTCCAGAAAAGTTGGGATATTTTCCAAAATGCAATAAAAACAATAATCTGTGATTTATTAATTCACATGGACCTTTATTTAACTGACAAAAATACAAAGAAAAGATTTTCAATAGTTTTACTGACCAATTTAATTGTATTTTGTAAATATAAATAAAGGTAGAAATTGATGCCTGCAACACTCTCAAAAAAGTTGGGCCAGAGGCATTATTACCACTGTGTTCCATGACCTTTCCTTTAATAACAATTTTTAATTGTATCGAATCTGAAGATTCTGTTGTAGTTTTGCAATTGGAATTTTTGTCCATTCTTTCTTGATACAAGACATCAGCTCATCAACAGTCTATGGTCACTGTTGTCTGATTCTCCTCTTCATGATGCACCATACATTCTCAATAGGAGACAGAGCTGGACTGGCAGCAGGCCAGTCAAGGACATGCACTCTGTGTCTACAAAGCCACACTGTTGTAGCTCATGCAGAATGAGGCCTGGCATTGTCCTGCTCAAATAAACATGGTCTTCCCAGGAAGAAATGTTGTTTTGATGAATATGTCTCTCTAAAATCCCAATATATGCCCCAATATATCAATGGTATCTTCACACACATGTAACTCACTCATGCTGTGGGCACTGATGCCCCCCATACCATCACAGATGCTGCTTTTACACATTTCTCTGATAACAAACTGGATGGCCGTGTTCAACTTTGGCACTGAGAACTTGATGTCTGGTTTTCCCAAAAACAAGCTGAAATGTGACTCATCTGACCACAGCACAGGTTTCCACTGTCTTTCAGTCTATCTGAGATGAGTTCAGGCCCAGAGAAATCAGTGGTGTTTCTGCATAGAATTCATGAATGGCTTCATCCTTGATTAATTCAGTTTCAGGTTACATTTATGGATGCAGCAGTGGACTGTGTTAAGTGACAGCAGTTTTCCGAAGTACTCCCAAGCCCATGTGGCTGTAATTGTCACATTAGCATGATGGTTTCTCAGGCAGTGCCACCAGAGGGCTCAAAGATCACACTCATTCAGCAGTGGTTTCTGACCTTGCCCTTTACACACTGTGATGTTTCTGAATTCCATGAATCTTTTCATAATATTATGTACTGTAAAGTTTGAAAGCCCAAAAATTTTGCCTTGAGATCCCAATATATGCCCCAATATATCAGTGGTACCTTCACACCTCTTTTTGAATTGACTAACAATTCCCTCATTAATTTTGGCACAAAGGGGTGAGTCATGATCCATCCTTACTTACAAAGGCTGAGCCTTTGGTGCTGCTCCTTTTATACCAAATCATCTTAATTAACCTGTGTCCATAACAGCACAGAGGATCACAGTTCAGAGTGGCCTCCAACATGGCTGCGATGGACTACAATTCCGAAGCACTACAGCACCCCTCCTCCCCTGAGTACTGATGACACACCAGATCCTAGTTTCCCACTAATCAGCATGCCTATAGAGATCTTGCAGTCACGTGACCGGAAAGTACACAGCCGCCATCTTGTTGGTCAACAGCACAGCTGAATACTGCTGCACTCGTGTACAGAATGGATTAATTTCAACCGACGGACTACACGGCTCATTTTTCTAATGAACAGATAACTAGATATATGTCTAAAATAAACGATCTACAGATTATTGACCCTTATGGCTTTCCGGACAGAGTTTTCACGACCATGTCAGTGGATATGGAACTGCCAGCAGAATACCCGGACGTGTAGAGTAGAGTAGAGTAGAGTAGAGTAGAGTAGAGTAACTTTATTGATCCCTAGAGGGAAATTAAAGTGTCAAGTAGCTTATACAAAAATACAAAAAAAAAAAACATATTAAGATACAGAGAGGGAAGAAATTACACTAGATCAACATTACACTAAATTACACTAAATCAACACTAAATTACTCTAATTCAACAAAGAGCAAAAACTTCTAGTATGGTGCAAAGAGAGATATTAAAGTAAAACATTAAGTGAACAAATAACAAGTAAACAAATAGCAAGTGTCAGCCATGATAGAGGGGATGCTTCTCAATTGTAACAGTAAAAAGTCCAGTGAAGAAAGTATTGCACAGTCAAAAAACCCACCCACACACATCACACACACACACACCACACACACACAGGGATTACAGTGAACAAGAACAGACTTATCAGTTTTCACAGTGAGAAATCCAGTGAAAAGTGTATTGCACAGTATACACACACACTCACACACACGCCAGCTCAGGCCCACACACACACACACACACACACAAGCATAGAAGCCTGGAATAAATGGAGGACATGAGTGTTAGGCAGTCCAGTCCCTAATGATAATGTCCTTGTTGTCCTTCTGTGTGCTGTTGAACAGTTGAATGGCCCGTGGGACAAAGGACCTCCGTAGCCTATCTGTCCTGCATGAGGGGGCACGGAATCTGTGGCTAAAAAGACTCATTTGGTTGGTGAAAATGGTGTGAAGGAGGTGGTTTGGATTGTCCATTACAGAATCCAGTCTGTTCAGAGTTCTGTTCTCTGCTGTTGAGGTGAGGGTCTCTAGCTCCATGCCCACCACCGAACCTGCCTTCCTCACCAATCTATCCAGGCGTCTAGCGTCCCTCCTCCTAATGCTACCACCCCAGCATGCCACAGCGTAGAAGAGCACGCTGGCCATGACAGACTGGTAAAACATCAGCAGAAGTCGGTTGCAGACATTGAAGGACCTCAGCCTCCTGAGGAAGTAGAGTCTGCTTTGGCCCTTCTTATAGAGTGCCTCGGAGTTTGTAGACCAGTCCAGCTTATTATCTAGGTGCACCCCCAAGTACTTGTAAGTGGAGACAATCTCCACATTCTCTCCCTCAATAGAGACCGGCACCACAGGCGGTGTGGATCTCCTGAAATCCACCACCATTTCCTTGGTTTTGGTGGTGTTCAGGTGCAGCTGATTGGTCCGGCACCATCCCACAAAGTCCTCCACCAGACCCCTGTACTCCTCTTCCTGACCCTCCTTGATACAACCAACAATTGCAGTGTCGTCTGAAAACTTCTGCATGTGGCATATCGCAGAGTTGTAGCTAAAATCAGTTGTGTACAGAGTGAAGAGCACCGGGGAGAGCACTGTTCCTTGTGGTGCTCCTATGCTGCTGACCACCGTCTCAGACGTAAGGCCTCCCAGTCTAACAAACTGGGGCCGCTCGGTGAGGTAGTCTGTAATCCAGGTTACCAGGCCAGGCTCCACTCCCATCTGCACCAGTTTATCTCTCAGCAGCAGTGGTTGGATGGTATTGAAAGCACTGGAGAAGTCAAAAAACATGATTCTCACAGCACATCCACCCTTGTCCAAGTGAGAGTGCACCCTGTGAAGAAGATACAGAATAGCATCCTCAACTCCTACGTTCTCTTGGTAGGCAAACTGCAGAGGATCCAGTGCATGTTGTACCTGGGGTTTGAGATGGTTGCGCAGCAGCACACGTTCTAATGTTTTCATTAGGTGAGAGGTGAGAGCAACCGGTCTGTAATCATTGAGTTCTTTGGGATGTGCTTTCTTTGGGATCGGTATAAGACACGAAGTTTTCCACAGTGTAGGTACCTTGCCTTCCTGCAGACTCCTATTGAACAGATGATGAAGTGGTTCGGCTAGTGACTCTGCACATGACTTTAGCAGTCTTGCACAGATGCCATCAGGCCCAGCCGCCTTGGACTTCAGTCCTTTCAGTGCCCCCCTCACTTGGCCTCTAGTGACTGTAGGTGGTGGGTGTGCTGGGTTTGGGTGGGGGGAAGTGGGTGTTGGGTAGGTTGTTTCTGATAGCAGAGATGAGGGGACAGGGTGGAAAATGGAGTCACTGGCTGAGCAGCCAATGTCCGGGTCGTTGTCTGAGTCGTTATCACATGGGGGTAGCGGGGGTGGGGGGGCTATAGGGGTGACAATAGAATTGGCTGCCCCCATCACAGAGTTGCCAAACCGGTTGTAGAAGTGGTTTAGGTCATTGGCCATAGACAAGTCGCCATCAGCCATGCCTCTCTTCTTCCCACAACCAGTAATGTTTTTGATCCCCTGCCATGCCTCTTTAGCGCTGTTTTTCATTTTCAATTCCACCTTCCTCCCATATGCCACCTTGGCCTCCCTCAGACTGCTTTTGAGATCCCGCTGTACATCCCTCAGCTCCGTCAGATTGCCCTCCTTGAAGAGTTTCTTTTTCTTGTTGAGGAGTTGTTTGACATCCCTGGTAATCCAGGGTTTATTATTGGGGTAGCAGCGCACAGTCTTAGTTGGTGCAACAATGTCCATGCAGAAGTTTATGTAATCCGTTGTACATGCTGTGGCCTCCTCCAGGTCATCACTGCCCTGTAGTAAACTCCAGTCAGTGGTGTCGAAGCAGTCTCTCAGCGCCTCCTCTGCTTCTGGTGTCCATTCCCTGAAGGTGCGTGTGGTAGCTGGTAGCCTTTGTACTTTTGGAACATACACTGGCTGAAGGTGGATCAGATTGTGATCAGATAAACCCAGTGGGGGAAAGGGAGTTGCACTGTATGCGTCCCTCACGTTTGCATAAAGGAGGTCAATTGTTCTATTTTTTCTTGTAGCACAGTTGACAACCTGATGGAAATTTGTTAGGGTGGAGTCGAGGGTAACATGGTTGAAATCTCCAGTTATTGCGAAGAAAGCATCTGTGTGTTGTGTTTGTAGCCTCGCAACAGTCGTATGAATGACATCACAGGCATTGTCGGGTACGGCTCGCGGTGGTATGTAAACACAGATAATGACGGCATGTGAAAACTCTCTTGGGATGTAGTAAGGACGCAAACTCACTGCCAATAGCTCCACATCTTTGCTGCACACTGTCTCCTTCACCGTAACATGTCCCAGATGGCACCACTTGTTATTGATGTACATGATCAGTCCACCGCCTTTCTTTTTCCCCGAGAGTAAAATATCTCTGTCCAGTCTAACCACACTGAAGCCCGGCAAGTCAACATTAGCAGTAGGCGTGAGGCTAGTTAGCCACGTTTCCGTCAGGCAAATCAGACTCGACTCTCTAAACAACTTTTGATTTCTTACCAGAGCAGCCAACTCGTCGGTTTTGTTGGTCAGTGAATTAACGTTTCCCATCACGATTGCTGGAACAGAGGGCTTAAATCTCCACTTCTTCTCACGTCGCCTAGCTTTAACTGCGACTCCAGCTCTGCATCCACGAAAACAAAACAGTTCCTTAGGGATATCCCCGTGGGCTGCTCTGCTGGCAAACTTACGTAACGCAAACAGCTGATTCCTTGTGTAAACAAGTTTGCTGTTGCCGGAATGTTGCATAGTATTATCCATATCCATGGGATAGAAATAAAAAACACTTCTTGCAGCAAGCAGAAGTTAGAAAGAAAAGAAACGGAATTATAAAATTATAAAAAACGACACAGAAACGAACTAAAAAGACAAACAAAACACAGAGCTACTGAGACCTGCTGCCACTCTCGACGGCGCCGGAAGAGATTGTACAATTACCTCATTAACTTTCCCTCGCTGTTCAGTGGTGAAGCACTGCGTGCTTATAAATCTCTGGACAGTTATCTTTACAGAAATTCAGGATTTGTCAGCGACTCAGATGTGGCATCTTGTAAACAAGAAAATGATCCTCACTGGATGGGTAAGTCACTTAAGTATTGAGTAAAGCACTGACCAGCCAATTATAGAATAGAATAAGGTAATTCCAGCTGTAATTTCAAATCGTCCATCTTGTTTACCTGGCGTTGGAGAGGTAGAGGCTTAGCAGTGGAGGTTTGAGTGGCTGTTTTCTGAGCTTAGTCAACAGGCCGGCTCTGCAGCCTCGCTTTTGCTCCCGGCACCGCCTCCTTAGCTTTGCTTCCAATAACAATCCACGGAGACCCCGCTGGTCTCACTATCTCGTCCGGAATGTTTTTTTTTTCTCGTCCGGAATGTTGTGCATGCGATGGAAATCGCTACAAACCGTCATTTTCTGCTGGAAACCAATGTCCAGTAAGTCCATACGGTTGTAGTGGATATTGAAGTCCGGTACAGACGAACAACATGCAAAAATACACACAAAAAACATAAAAAAACGTGCACAGGTAGGGAGAGCTTGTAGCCGCAGCCGTTGTAGTAGAATTGTATATAGTAGGTTTTTCCAGAAGAAAAGGTAGAAGTAGAAGCAGAAGTAGAAGCAGAAGTAGAAGGCGGAATATGGCGTTTGACCGACAAGGTGGCGTCTGTCACAATCTGGATCGGCTGTGACGTCACATGCAAGTGCTCCATATAAACACGACTCTGACAGACAGACTTTGCAAAGTATCGCTCAGTGTTCTAGGCAAGGCAAGTTTATTTATATAGCACATTTCATACACAGTGGCAGTTCAATGTGTTTTACAGAAGTAAAAACAAAAACAGTAAACAATAGAAAATAAAATTACATAAAATAAATGGGGAAGAAAAATAATAAGAATTAAACAATAGTAGAAATAAAATAATAAAATGAAGTAAAAGTTCAGTAAAAAAAAACAGCAGAATAAAATAGAATAAAAGTTAAGTAAAGTTTAAAACATGCAGAGACTGTAAAAGTTAAGAGTTTAAAACATGTAGAAATGACAATCTTAATAGTTTAGCAGAAAGCATCTGAAAACAGCTTGGTCTTTAGTCTAGATTTGAAGCTGCCAACAGCAGGAGCATTTTTGATGTCCTCTGGCAGTTGGTTCCATAGCTGTACTGCATAGTAGCTAACAGCTGCTTCACCACACTTTGTTTTAACAACAGGTTTTACCAGTAAATTTTTCTGCTGCGATCTGGTAGATCTGATTGGGTTAGGCCGCTGCAACATATCAGAGAGGTAATTGGGCCCTGTACCATTTAGAGATTTGTACACCAGCAGCAATGCTTTAAAGTCAATTCTGTAGCTTACTGGAAGCCAATGAAGGGACCTTAGAATTGGAGTAATGTGCTCTGTTCTTTTTGTTCGTGTGAGAACCCTAGTCGCTGCATTTTGAACCAGCTGAAGTCGTTTGATGGTCTTTTTTGGCAGGCCTGTGAAAAGGTCATTGCAGTAATCAACCCTACTAGAGATGTGTAAGTGTAAGTTGTGTAAGCATGTGTAAGTTTTTCCAGATCATTTTTTGACATAAGTCCTCTTAGTTTGGAAATGTTTTTTAGGTGATAAAATGCCATTTTAAAGATTGCTTTCATGTGACTGTCAAAGTTTAGCTCGCTGTCAATGAAAACACCAAGATTTTTAACCATATCTTTTGTTTTAATCCCCTTTGTGTCAAGAATAGTGGTAATCCTGAGTCTTTCATCTTTTTTCCCAAATAGAATTACTTCTGTTTTATCTGTGTTCAGCTGAAGAAAATTTTGTGACATCCAGTTGTTGATTTGGTTGATACACTGGTAGAGACATTCAAGGGGGGCATAATCATTAGGTGTACTGCTCTCTCTAAGTGTTATGCTCCCTGAGCGTGAACGTAGATTAAACAGTCGGCCAAACTCCTTTTCAAGAGCCAGGAAAATGAGCGTGCTTGCTCCTTTTAATAACTTCTCTTTCATCAAAATGGCAACATGAATCGGAGTAAAACTACAAAAGAAAGAAAATAACATTTCCATTACTTACTGTACTGTAAGAAGCTAATAAAATTAACAGATGCTGACATCAAAAATAACAACAACGCATATTAGCTTAACATAACATTACATGAAGGTTAGAGAGAAATATTCGACTATCAAATGAATTAACCTTACTCAAACATTACTAAACTTACATAAAAGAAATACCAGACAAATTAAACCAACTATGATACGTACAGTCATTGCTTTCTGGCAGGTTCATGAAACACACAACACACTAGCGACCACACTTCGTTTGCTGCATTACTGAACTGACTTCCGTAATAAATAAAGAAAACTTCCTCTGCCTGAGTCCACTTCCTGTGTCACAATATATCAAAATAAGAGTAAGTAGTACAAAACTTAGATTAAACACCACTTTACCTTTTAAAAACCTTATAAAATTCTTCTAACGTAAACATATTTTATCTTTATTAAAGTCAAAATAAAAACTTATTATGCAGAGCAGAACACTCCCCGTCTGGCATTTAATGCCACTTTAACACTTAAATGTCCAAACTAGACCCTTAGCCTTCCTTTGGCAAGAGCAAAACAACTTCCAGAAATTGGCCCGAGAAATGTCTTTACTTTGTCTTGAGAAGTGGTCTTGATTTCAATCTTCCTGACCTTTCCATCCACGCTTGGGATGGTAGCAGTGACCAGGCCCATAGGCCACTCGTTGCGAGGAGACTGAATGTCTTTGAGTAACACCACGTCTCCGGCCTGTAGGTCTCGAGTTGCGGTGCGCCATCTGCGCCTCGGCTGAAGGGTATGGAGATACTCCTTTCTCCATTGTGTCCAAAACTCATTAACAAGTGCCTGCACTTGTCTCCACTGACACTTAAAAAGATCTTTCTCATTGAAACTGCCAGCTGGAGCCGACACCCCAGGTTTTTGGGTTAACAGCATTGCAGGTGTCAGAAGCCTTGGATAGGAGGGATCAGAGGCCACAGGGACTAACGGCCTTGCATTGATTATGGCAGACACCTCCACCATTAGGGTAGACAGCACCTCATGAGTTAGATTTGCACGCTTAGCTGGCAGCAGCATAGCGTCAAGAATTCTGCGGGCCACGCCAATCATGCGCTCCCATACGCCCCCCATATGGGACGCATGTGGCAGGTTGAACTCCCATGTGCACCCATGCTCATGAAGATATTTCACGGTGCTGGCCTGACCTGGATCGTCCGGCCTTAGGCCCAGTTCAGAGCTTGCCCCAATGAAGTTTGTGCCCCTATCAGATCTCAACTGCTTCGCTGGCCCCCTAACTGCAAAAAACCTTCTTAAGGCATTGATGCAGCTGTCTGAATCCATGGATTCAATCAGCTCGATGTGCACACCCCTTATACTCATGCAAGTAAAGAGTATAGCCCACCGCTTACTATGAGCCACGCCACCTCTGGTGCGTCTGGTGACCACGTTCCAGGACCCAAAAACATCTAAGCCCACATGTGTGAATGGCGGGGATGTGTCCAGACGTTCTGGGGGAAGGTCGGCCATCTTTTGTATCTCAAGCTTACCTCTCAGCTTTCGACAGGTGACGCAGTGGTAAATGACTGAGCCTATCAGCTTCTTGCCGGTGACGACCCACAGGCCAGCGGCCCTCACTGCCCCCTCTGTGAAGTGTCGCCCTTGGTACTGCACTTCTGTGTGGTAATGTGTCACCAACAACTTTGTGACATGATTCTGTTTTGGAAGAATGACTGGATTTCTCACCTCCGGGTTCTCAGACGCATGTCTCAGACGTCCTCCGACCCTTGGGACGCCGTCACACAGGAAAGGGTCAAGCTCCAGGATGACACTTGACTTTGGAACAGGGCGATTCTCTTGCAGTGCTTTATACTCCTCCGGATAAGCATCCCTTTGGATGGACATAAGTATGTACTTCTTAGCAGCAGCTAGCTCATCTGGAGTGCGAGGTTTTTTACACAGGTGCCATCCTTTGCACGTGTCTGGCAAACCTAGCCTGAATGATGACGCTTGGTGAATTAAGAAAAAGACTGCCCGCAGCAAAGACCCCCAAGTGGAGAATCTCTTGAAGCACTCTGTGAATTTATTTTCGCTTACGTGAGTAGCAAGGGTGGTCAGCTGTAGCCTCACATCTTTGTCTGTTTCAGGATCCACCAATGGAAAAATCTCGTCAGTCCCAGACTGCTGCGACTTGTGAAGGAACTCAGGACCTGTGAACCACATGGTAGTGTTAAGCTGCGATGCGGCACCGACCTAGTGGCCAGGTCAGCTGGATTTTGATCTGTGGGCACGTAGTGCCACTGCTGGGGAGAGGTTGACTGACGTATGCGGTGAACGCGGTTGTGTACATATACAAAGAACCTCTTAGTCTCATTGTGTATATACCTGAGCACCACTTTGCTGTCACAGAAAAACTTCACCGCATCTGGCTTATAATCTAGCTCCTCCAGAATCAATTCAGCCATTTCCGTGGCCAGCACAGCTCCACACAATTCAAGGCGGGGAATGGTTGGCTCTGGTTGAGGGGCTAACTTTGCTTTCCCGAGCACAAAGCCCACTCTGCACTGCCCACCTGGTGTGATGACCCTTAGGTAAGCTACTGCCCCTATGGCCCAGTTAGAAGCATCCGAAAAGAGACACAGCTCTGTGTATGTGGCACTGGACAGGGACTGCTGTATGTATGAGCAGGAAATGTGAAGACAGCTCAGATCTTGTAGTGACTTTTTCCAAATTTCCCATTTATTCAGCTTGTCTGCAGGGAGGTCAGTGTCCCAGTCACACACCTCTTTGGAAAGTTCCCTCCACAGTGCTCGTCCTCGAATGGTCACTGGGGCAACAAAGCCCAGTGGGTCGAAGAGGCTGTTGACCGTGGACAGCACTCCACGACGTGTGAATGGCTTGTCACTGACCGCCACTCTGAAGGTGAAAGTGTCAGAGTCGATGTCCCAGCACAAACCGAGACTTCTCTGCACAGGCAGGGCTTCCTTGTCAAGGCCTAAGTCTCTTAAGCCTGCAGCCAGATCTTCGGATGAGAATGCTTTCATCACCTCAACACTGTTTGAGGCAATCTTGTGCAGCTTGAGATTAGATTCAGCAAGTGATGCTCGTGTGCGCTTGAGCAGGTCGATGGCCTCGGCTTCGGTTGGGAGGGAGATGAGCCCATCATCCACGTAAAAGTGTCTCTCGATGAAGCAACGCAAGTCTGATCCATACCTCTCTTCACTCTGTTGAGCGGCTCTCCGTAAGCCATACGTTGCCACTGCTGGCGAGGGGCTATTCCCGAACACATGCACACGCATGCGGTACTCAGTTACCTCCTTTCTTGGGTCGTTGTCTTTGTGCCAGAGGAATCGTAAGTAATTCCTGTGATCTTCTCTCACTAAGAAGCCATAGAACATTTGCTGGATGTCAGCAGTAACCGCAATGAGCTCTTTTCGGAATCTGAGCAGGACTCCGAGAAGGGAGTTGTTTAAATCGGGGCCTGAGAGTAAGACGCTGTTCAGCGAGATGCCACCCTCTGGTGCGCTAGAGTCAAAGACAACTGTAATCTGGCCTGGCTTTTGGGGATGAAACACACCGAAGAAGGGTAAGTACCAACGCTCTGTGTTCTCGCTGAGAGGGGGTGCTTCCTCTGCGTGCCCGTTCTTAAAGAGTCCCTCCATGAAGGCAAGAAACTGTTCTTTCATTTCAGGGTTTTTGTTCAGCGTGCGTTGCAAGGAGTGGAGGCGAGAGAGCGCCTGAGCACGGTTATTTGGAAGATGTGGCCTAGGTGACCGAAATGGCAGTGGAGCAGTCCAGCTGTTTTGCTTGTCCTGAACAAACTGTTCATGCATTGTTTTCAGAAATGTCTCATCCTCAAAGGACAACGCAGGTTTGTTGTCGTTTTCTGTTCTACTGAACACGTTGAGGCCGAGCTCATTTTTAGCATGAACACTGACTGCTGGATGGCGAGGGAGACCATGGCTCTGCTCCCCGCCATAACTTGCCCTCTCTTTCACGTAGATGTGACTTTGGCATGGTGTCAGGAAAGATGGACGCCCATTCTGTAGGATATTAATTTTGTAGACAGCTACAGTAGGCTTGTGTGTGCTGTCGATGCAAACTTCCCCAACTATGACCCACCCGAGGTCTAAGCGCTGTGCAAAGGGTGCACTGTTGGGCCCATTAATCTGCTCCCTCACCTTATGCACACGGATGATGTCCCTACCCAGCAGTATTAGGATCTGTGCTTCAGGATCAAGCTCTGGGATTTGTGAGGCCACAGGTCTTAAATGGGCATGCGAAAGAGCGACCTCTGGTGATGGGATTTCTGCCCTATTGCTTGTCATTTCATTGCATTCAATGAGTGGGGGTAAATCTAAGCACACCTTGCCATTCATGGCTTCTATCTGGAACCCTACTGCCTTCCTGCCAAGCATTTCTGAGGTGCCCGCACAGGTCTTCATGAGATAAGGTGAAGGGCTGCCGTGGACGCCGAAGAGCTGAAAAAACTCTGACCGGGCCAGCGAGCGGTTGCTCTGGTCATCCAGGATGGCATACATTTTGATGGCTTGTTCTCTATTGCCTTGTGGGTAAACTTGGACCAAGCATATCTTTGCGCATGAACGCACAGGGAGACCGTCTCCGCAGATTTTGGTGCACTTCGACTCGATCTCTAGAGGAGCACCATTCTGATGTGCCGTGTGTAACTGTGTGACAGAGGGTGCAGTTTGAGAGAGGGGGGTGTCAGGATGCAGAGCTGTACAATGTTCATCACTCTCACAATCACTGCACTTAAGCTTAACAAGGCATTCTTTAGCCAGGTGAGAAAGTGAGCAGCATCTGTAGCATCTTTTGTGTTCTTTCAGCAACTTTTTGCGTTCTGCGAATGGCTTCATTTTAAAGCCTCTACATTTTTCTAGGGGGTGCGGCTTGTTATGAAGTGGACAGAATTTAACTGGATCAT
The DNA here is from genome assembly GCF_027579695.1 of Neoarius graeffei. NCBI lineage: Eukaryota > Metazoa > Chordata > Actinopteri > Siluriformes > Ariidae > Neoarius > Neoarius graeffei. Next base: position 113,204,420 of record NC_083573.1, on the reverse strand, counting down.
TGCCTTGTCCCACTCCCTGAGGCAGACTGGACTCTGTCATAGCCACGTCAGTTTTGTGGACAGATATGGCAGTTCTCAAATCCTCAGGTTTTACTGCGGCCCTCTCACTGCGCTGTTGACCCTGACTACAGTTCAAGATGAAGCTAGGGTCGTTTCTAGCCTTCGCTTGACTGCAAACAAAGTCTACAAAGAAGGCAAATGGAGGAAAACAAACCCTGTGTTGTTCCTTATATCTTGAGCCTGACGACAGCCATTTTTCTTGAAGATTCAGTGGCAGCTTCTCAACGATGGGATTAACGCCCCGCGGCGTGTCGAGGTAGTTAAGGCCGGGCAAATATCCATCTGCTTTGGCTAAGAGTACCTCCATGAGCAGGTCACCTAACTCCCTCAGCTTAACATTCTCCTTTGAAGTCAAACGAGGAAAGCTGTCTAAGCGCTTGAACAGTGAGTTCTCTATCACTTCTGGTGTGGCATAACATTCTTGAAGTCTTGACCAAGACAATTTAAGAGCAGTCTGTGTGTCTGTGATGTACACGGCTCGCATTCTCTTGACGTGTTCAGAGGACTCCTTCCCTAGCCATTTGATAAGTAGGTCTAGCTCTTCACTAGCTGTTAACCCCAGGCCATGGATAGCATTAAAGAATGAGGACTGCCATGCTCTAAAGCTCTCAGGCCTGTCATCAAATTTAGTGAGCCCTGTAGTAACTAGCTCCCTGCGGGCTAGATACCTGGCAAAGTCTATCATGTCAGCACCCTGAGTGACGTGAGAATTGTAGATGTCATTTCTAGGTGGATGGAGGGGGCGGCTTGGACGATGGCGTGAGGAGTAGCTTTGCTGCTGGTGATCTTCATATGGAGAGTGAGGGTAGGAGCTGGGGAGTTGTGGAGGCTGGTCTGCGGGTAAGTACACGCTCCTTTGTGCGGCTGAATACACTGTTTGAGCAGCATTGGGATCTATGAGGTTTAAAATAGAGCCTCGCTGTGTTGTTGGTGGTGACTCTTTCATTTGACGGGGTTGTGATGCGCTTTGAGGGGGAGCCTGGGAGCTGGAACTGACCTGAGCGGCTTATTGTTCGACATAAGCCTCCGTCCACCTTTGTTTCTCCTGTGGTGTGACGCTGCTTCTGAGACTGTGCATGTCCTCTGACTCCTTTCCTGCCGCTGCCGCCTCTAAGACTTCAGCCTCAGCATTGGCAGCAGCTGCTGCCCTCTCAAGTTCAAGTGCCTGTAAGCTCGCTTCTAGTGTGGCCTTTTCCAAGTCCAATCTTGCCCTCTGCTTCTTCAATTCCATCTCTTTTTGTGCGAATGTAGCTCGCGCACGTGCAGCTTCAGCAGTTGCCCTGGCTCTGGCCGCGGCGTCTGCTACTGAACACCTTGAAGACAAGGAGCGCTTGGAACTGGCCACTGAAGGAGCTCTGTCTTGTCCGTTTGCTGCGTGAGTCTTCATGACTACAATGCGTGAATCCTCCTGACAGTATGACTTTTTACTGTACTGCTCTCTCTAAGTGTTATGCTCCCTGAGCGTGAACGTAGATTAAACAGTCAGCCAAACTCCTTTTCAAGAGCCAGGAAAATGAGCGTGCTTGCTCCTTTTAATAACTTCTCTTTCATCAAAATGGCAACATGAATCAGAGTAAAACTACAAAAGAAAGAAAATAACATTTCCATTACTTACTGTACTGTAAGAAGCTAATAAAATTAACAGATGCTGACATCAAAAATAACAACAACGCATATTAGCTTAACATAACATTACATGAAGGTTAGAGAGAAATATTCGACTATCAAATGAATTAACCTTACTCAAACATTACTAAACTTACATAAAAGAAATACCAGACAAATTAAACCAACTATGATACATACAGTCATTGCTTTCTGGCAGGTTCATGAAACACACAACACACTAGTGACCACACTTCATTTGCTGCATTACTTCTTCTTCTTCTTCAGGAAATACTGGCGGGTTAGACACCATCCGGTGTATTACCGCCGCCTACAGGATATTACACGTCGTTGCAAGTTCATTCAGTCTCTTAGATTCTAGTGTATACTCCAGATGCTTTTAGAAATCTAACTAGACTTGAAGTGACTTTCGAATCCTTTAGCTGAAGCAGAGAGTTAAGGGATACAGTAGTAACACCAAGCTGAGATAATTCAATAACCAATATACGCCTAAATTCACAGTATAGCACACACTCTAATAAAACATGGGGAACTGTCTCAGGGACTCTGCATACTTCACATAGACCGTCACTGTGTTTATGGATCAGATGTAACATAGAGTGTAAGGCACAATGCCCTAGTCTGAGACGAGTCAGGACCACTTGCTGAGACCTACCCCCTGATAGTGTACAGAGTGTGTTTACTGAAGGCTGAATAGAGTACAGGTGTCTCCCCTTTAAATCTTTGTCCCATTCAGCTTGCCATGTCTGGAAAATATTTCCCATAAGCTGGCTCCTCAGTTCAGTCCTTCCTGGACCAACTGCCAACGTAATATCATTAATACTTAAATATTCCCTTGCCAGCTTATCAGCCACCTCATTCCCACTAATTCCTATGTGGGCTGGAACCCACAAGAGGGACACATCACAACCACTCAAATGTAGGCTGTTCATCAGTAAGAGAATGTCAGAAATCAAATCAGGCCGAGCGTTGGAATAATACGTTTTAAGACACTGGAGGAGTGAAAAGGAGTCAGAGCATAGAACCACATTTTTAGCCTGTGCCTCCACTACCCATTGCAGAGCTTTTAGAATGCCCATAGACTCTGCTGTGAAAACAGCCATATTATCACTGAGCCTATATCCATATTTGACACTGAGCTGGGGTATACAGAAAGCTCAGCTTACCCTTCCTGACTCAGGATCTTTAGATCCATCAGTATAAATTTGAAGAGCGGAGCCCCACTTATTCTGAATATACTCTGAAGCAGAGTCACTAGAGAATTCAACATCCTCGTTGTGTTTATCCTCGTGTAGCCTAAGGTCCACTTGGACAGGGGGGAGGAGCCAGGCTGGGATAGGTCCCCAGAATGTACTTTTAACTGGGACCATATCAAACAAGTTAAAATCCTTGGCCCATGGCATGCATTGCTTCAGAAAGGGCTGACCCTTCACCTGACCAGAGGTAAATTCATAGCAGTCAGTCAAAATGGGACTGGCAGGGCAGAGGCTGGTTCTTTCTCTGAGTCTGTTCCAGTAATGAAGTGAGAGCTGGATCCGTCTTAGCCTTAAAGGCTTTTCTCCTGTCTCAACAAGCAGTGCAGAGGTTGATGCGGAGGCAAACGCACCACAACAGACTCTAAGAGCCTTTGACTGAATAACATCAAGTCTTTTCAGAGCAGAGTTGGAAGCAGCTCCATACACTTGACAACCATAATCAAAAATTGACCTGATCATAGCTTGGTAGATGGTGAGGAGGGTACCCTTTTCTGCCCCCCAAGAGTAGCCAGTCAAGCATCTCATCACATTAATGACCTTGACAGTTTTAGCAATTACTTTAGAGATGTGAATGTTCCAATTTAGCTTGCTGTCGAACCATACTCCTAAGTATTTAAAACTTTCTACCCTCTCAATGGGAGAGTCATAGAGAGTTAAAGACATGTCCCATTTCTTCCTAGTGTGGCTAAAAAACACATATTTGGATTTAGAGACAGAAATTTTAAAACCCCATTTTCCTGCCCACTTTTCCACAACGTTCAACTCTCCCTGTAGCCTACGTAAAATAAAAGGGACATTTCTTCCTTTAACCCAGAGGGCCCCATCATCTGCAAACAGAGACCTCCCAGTCCCTTGATTAAGATCTAAAAATATATCATTAATCATGACATTGAAAAGCACAGGACTAATTACACTCCCTTGCGGAGTTCCATTTTCCACCAACACAGTAGCTGACATAACATCCCCAACCCTTACCTGGATAGTTCGATCTTCCAAGAAATTCTTAATCCAGCTAAACAGCCTTCCATTGACACCATACTTGAGCAGTTTGACAAGGAGGCCTTCTCTCCACAGCATATCGTACGCCCGTTCAATATCTAGGAAGACGGCAATTAGGGATTCTTTATTAGCAAAAGCTCTTCTAATCTCATAATCCAAAGCAACTATATTATCAACAGTACCCCTGCCTCTCCTAAAGCCACTCTGGTGGTCAGCTAAAGCCCCCTTCACTTCTAAGAAGTGGACCAATCTATCAGTCACCATTCGCTCCATCAGCTTACACATAACAGAGGTAAGTGCTATAGGCCTATATGAGGATGGGGAACTAGGATCTTTCCCTGGCTTCAGGACAGGCACGATTACAGCATGCTTCCACACTTTTGGCAGCCTACCTAACTTCCAGCTTTCATTCAAAAGACTGAGGAGTTCATCTAGAAGGACGTCAGAGACATGATTAAACATTACGTAATGCAAATTGTCCTTTCCAGGAGCGGTATTTCTTCCTGCAGCTATAGCTCGCTTCAACTCCTCAAGGGAAAAGAAAACATTGAACTCCTCAAGCCCTGGCCCTTGAGGAGACACATATCCTCTCACAGACTGATCCCTCATCCCCCTACTTTGTTCGTCTAAATTGTCAGAGCTGTGCACTTTCCTAAAAGTTTCCACCAGAAGATTAGCCTTCTCTACAGGTGTCACTGCCATCTCACTCTCATATACTAAAACAGGTAGATCAACCTTCCTTCTTATGCCATTCATTTTCCTCACAGTGGACCATAGTTGGGAGATGGGGGTTTCCCCAGAGAGGGAAGAACAGTATTCTCTCCAGCTACTTCTCTTGGCAGACTTAACCACTCTTCTAACCAGGGCCCTATAGTATTTATACTGCACAAGATTATCAGGAGTGGGGAATCTCCTCAGAGTTCTAAAGGCTTTATTCCTTTTCCTGATTGCCTCATCACAGTCCTTGTTCCACCAGGGAACCATCCTCTTCTGGCCTCCCCCACCCTTTTTGGGAACTGCAGAATTTGCTGCTGCCAACATCAGGCATGAAAGTCCACTGTTCCACTCATCTACTGAGCCATCTAGAACTCCAGGTAGAAATTCATCACACAACATTTCGTATTTCTCCCAGTCTGCTCTAATAAAATTAAACCTCCCTCCCACTGTGTCCAGCTCAACGGGCAGCCTCAACCCAAAGGCACCTACAGTAGGGAAGTGGTCACTGCCCAGGTTATATGGGTCAAGTGCTTCCCACTTGCCCTTACCCGCCAGCTCACCAGAGACTATCATTAGGTCTATGCATGAAGGGGTTAAGCTGCCTAGTTGCACTCTTGTAGGGTGCCCATCATTGAGGCACACTAAGTTAAAATCCTGCATAAAATTCTCAATTATTTCCCCATTACCATCAGTCCTGTTACTCCCCCACAGTACATTATGCGCATTAAAATCCCCTGCCCATATGCAAGGAGGGCGTACTTGCCTCATAACATCTTCAAATTCAATCGCACTCAAACATAGACAAGGGTTATAAAAATTGAGAAGAGAAATTCTTCCAGCGGTACTCCAAATCTCTGTTACAATTAATTCTAAGGTGGTCTCTATTGGCACAACTCTATATGCTATTCCGGCCTTAATAAATGTCGCACAGCCTCCCCCTTTCCTATTAATCCTATCTTTGCGAACAGACACAAAGCCAGGAATCACAAAATCTAAAGTGGGCTTGAGCCATGTCTCCTGAACACAGATAACATGGCACTCAATTTCGCTGGTAACAAACCTTTTTAATTCCTGGCCATTCACAATTAGGCTACGGGCATTCCATTGCAGGACACTAAAAGACATTTACCCTTCCCCTCCTACACTGCTCTGGGACGCCACGGGGCAGCCCTCTTTATCCTTAATTAGTTCAAACAATTACTCAGGGGATATATTCACCTGCAGATATTTCGCTGCTGACAATGAAACAATCCGGATCACATCTGACTTTTTAACCACCTTAGAAAACTTAAGCCCAGTAAGCACGTCAGTGATAAAAGCCAGGAAATCAGTTTTCTTAATGATAAGGCTATCGCTCGGAGGAGTGAAGATTCTAGCAGGTTGTTGAGAGGGGCGGTTAGCATGACCCACTCTTTTCACAGCTTCAGCATATGACACGCGTTCATAAGTTCTAATTTTTTGCACTTCTACGGCGTTCGCATAGAAGCGGCACCTTTTAAAGCCTGCACTATGCGCTTCTCCACAGTTCGGACAGCATAAAGCTGACGCACAATCCTCATAGTTATGGTCTCCCCCGCACTTACCACACTTTCTTTTCTTTCTACATACAGCCGCCACATGTCCATATGTGTGACAATTAAAGCATCGCAGCGGGGGTCTAATGTAGGGCTTAACTTGAAAGCTCAAGTACCCAATTTCAATCCGCCTGGGGATAGATTCTGACTCAAATGTTAATAAGACTGTTTGGCTGGCCACTCTCATGTTATCTTTCATTATTTGGAAGCGCTTTACTTCGGAGACCTCTGCTCCTTTCGCTTTACCCAAGATATCTTCATCTGATAGCTCAGTAGGCACCCCATAGATCACACCTTTAGTCCTAGAGCCTGTCCCCGGTGCATAAACCTCCACATCGCACTTGTTCAGAGATGTTATAGCAAGCGCACATTCCTGTTGAGATTTGGAATGACAGACCACTAAAATCCTCCCATTGGCAAGAGATTTCGCGTATTGGAAGTTACCTATGTCTTTCACCAAATGTTCAGCCAACTGCATTTTGTTCAAGATTGTCCCAGTGCCTTTCAATTTCACAATTACCACAAACTCCCCATCTCTCCTTATTTTTGGGCGCTGCAACTCCCCATCACTCCCTGTGCTAGACCTACTGTGTCTCTCTCTTGTGCGTTTGCTCCCTTGTTTTTTGGATTTACCCACAATTTGAAATTCCTCCCCTGCACTATCCATACTATCAGAGAAGCCCATCCCAAAATCAGAATGCATCCATGATAAATCGTAGGATAACCAAAGCTTGGTGTTACTACTGCTGCAGCCTTCTTCAATCCCTTTCGCTCCTTCCGTCTGCGCATGCGTACCAACCTTGCTGCATTACTGAACTGACTTCCGTAATAAATAAAGAAAACTTCCTCTGCCTGAGTCCACTTCCTGTGTCACAATATATCAAAATAAGAGTAAGTAGTACAAAACTTAGATTAAACACCACTTTACCTTTTAAAAACCTTATAAAATTCTTCTAACGTAAACATATTTTATCTTTATTAAAGTCAAAATAAAAACTTATTATGCAGAGCAGAACATTAGGTGATAGAGCAAGATAAATTTGGGTGTCATCTGCATAGCAGTGATACAAAATTGAGTTGTTCTTGATAATTTGCCCAAGTGGGAGCACATAAAGGTTGAATAGTAATGGTCCAAGAATCGACCCCTGGGGGACACCACAGGTCAAGGACATTGATGTTGAGGTACAATTTCCCATGGTAACAAAGAAGCTTCTATCTTTTAAGTATGATTTTAACCAATTGATAACTTTACCAGTCAACCCAACCCAGTGTTCAAGTCGATATAGCAGTATGTTGTGATCAACAGTATCAAAAGCTGCACTGAGGTCCAGTAACACCAGGACCGATGTTTTGCCTGCATCAGTATTAAGATGTATGTCATTTATAACTTTAATCAGCGCTGTTTCAGTGCTATGATTTGCACGAAATCCTGACTGAAAGTTATCAAAACAGCTGTTTGATATCAAGAAGGCAGTTAATTGATTGCAGACAATTTTTTCAAGGATTTTCCCGATGAATGGTAGATTTGATATTGGCCTGTAGTTGTTCAATACTGAAGCATCCAGATTATTCTTTTTAAGTAGGGGCTTTACAACGGCTTTTTTCAGGGACACAGGAACAATGCCAGTCTCTAGGGATGTATTTATAATTTGAAGCACATCTTTAATTATAAGATGAAAAACAGACTTAAAAAAGTTGGTGGGCAGAATGTCCAATTCAGATGTTGAGGAACTGAGATTTTGTACAGTTTTTTCAAGAGTCTCATAATCAATTAAACAAAATTCTGACATTGTGTTGAAGTTATCTATCTGTGTCACTGGTGATTGCAGTTTTTCAATTATTTGCAACTGAGATATATTATGAGCAATATTCTGCCATATTTTATCAATTTTACCTTTGAAGAAGGATGCAAACTCATTGCATTTATTAACTGATAGAAGTCCAGGTGCTAATTGTGGTGGGGGATTAGTTAGCTTCTCTACTGTTGAAAATAGCACACAGGCATTGTTCATATTCCTGTTGATGATGTTGGAGAAGAAAGACTGTCTTGCTTTACGAATTTCATAATTATATTTACAAAGCATCTCTTTATGGATTTGATAATGGATGTGAAGTTTAGATTTGCGCCATTTTCTTTCAGTCTTTCTACATTCTCTCTTTAGCAGTTTAACAGCTGGGTATTGCTTCCATGGTGCTTTCTGCTTGTCATTGACTCTTTTGATTTTGAATGGAGCAATATCATCCATAATTTGGGTCATATTTAAATTAAAAATTTCCAGTAAATCATCTACAGAGTCTGACATTTTGGTTGAGATCCGAGAGGGAGCTTGCTCAAAGAGAACACGTGTTGTCGTTTATGAATCTCCTACCCATAGTCGTTGAGCTGTTCTGAATGTGAGGAGACATAGAAACATCAGAGAAAACACAAAATTGATCAGATAAGGCCAGGTCAACAACAGTAGTAGAAACAGTAAGACCCTTTGTGATGACGAGGTCAAGAGTATGACCACAAGAGTGGGTCGGCCTCTGTACATGTTGTACTAGGTTGAAGTTGTCAATAAGTGCAAGTAGTTCTCTGGCATAAGTGTTTTCAGGATTATCTACATGCAAGTTAAAATCCCCAGATATAATAAGACAGTCAAACTCTAAGCAAATGACTGACAACAGTTCACCAAACTCTTCCAGAAAAACTTTGGCTGAATGTCTCGGAGGCCTGTAAATAGTTAATAACTATGTTAGGAGAGCATGTAACAAGTGCACATAAGTGTTCAAATGATGTAAAATCACCAAGTGAGGATTGTTTACATTGAAAAGAGACTTTGAATATATTTGCGATCCCTCCACCTTTCCCCTGTCGGGTAACAGTCATAAAATTAAAATTTGGGGGAGCTGCTTCAATAAGGGTGGTAGCACTATTTGCTTGATCCAGCCAAGTTTCAGTTAGAAGCAGATAAGATCATTAATTTAGAATGACTTGTTTGAAAGTGATCTAACGTTCAGAAGAGCTAGCTTTACAGAAAGTCTAGAAGGAATATTCACTTGGGCACTCTGATGTTGTTTTGAAACAGGAAGGAGACTAGACTGGTTTATCCCCTGGGTTAAATATGCTCTATGTTTTCTATTTCTTATCAACACAGGAATAGAGAATGGCATAGGCATACTGGGTCCCAGCTTGTTTTCAAAACTACACCCAATGCAGGGACCCCCAGCACATCATACTAGACTCTCTGTATGTTCTGAAAGTCCTGGGCAAACACAGTTCAGTCTGTTGGTTGATTTTTGATGAACTGGATACACTGCTTGTCACGACAGATTTGGGCTGGAAAAAGAGAGTGTAGCCATTGGCAGCAGTCTCTGCATACTATTAGGGAAATCCATGCAGGGGGGAGATGGAGATGGTACAATAAAATCAGAAGAGCAAGACTTTGGTGAGGTCTTTGTAAGTGTCTCCATGACTGTCTCTGTGGTGACTGTCTCCCTGATAGTCTCTGTGATACTTGCATGGGGTCAAGATGTGGATGATGCAGCCTTGGCATGATTGGCATGCTCACATTCTTCGTGTGATTGTTGATGTCCTTGGCAATCTGCCCCAGATGGTTCTTGGCAGTCTGCCCCAGATGGCTGTGTGTTCTTGGTGAAGACTTGCATAGATGATTGTTTTGGCTTTGCAGAGGTATTGTTGATATTTGTAACTAGGTCAGTCTGTGACATCTTATCAACTGTCTTCCTCAATGTTGGCTGAGAGAAAATTGCATGTTGTAGAGCAAGTCTATAATGATCCGCTAAGACTTTGGTCCCAATCCAGCTGAGTTCAGTGCTATTTGGCTTGAAGAATTCTCTGCGATTCCAGAAAAGGTTAAAATTGTCAATGAAGTTCATACCAGATGAAAAACAAGTTTTTCCAAGCCAAGTGTTAAGACTGAAGAGTCGAGTAAATGCAAAGCTTCCCCTTGCAGGGAGTGGGCCACTGATAAAAGATTGTATTCCAGTCTTATAGAGATCAGAAAAAAGTTTTCTGAAATCATCTTGGACAAACAGCTGTTCTCTGAAAACATCATTTGCTCCCACATGCACAACAATACGTTTGATAGTTTTATGCTCGGACATGAGTTTCAAAATGCTGTCTTTGGTGTCAGAGATGGATGCATTTGGAAGGCAGCAAATAATCATCCCATGTCCTTTCAAATGTCTTACAGTGGAATCACCAAGAACAAGGGTTGTGGGATCAGGTGGTGTTACGCACTGCTTTTTGCCTCTTCCCACAGCTCTTTGGTTGTGGTGCGATCTCTTTCTACCATGTGTTTGTCTGCCTGAAAATTCCGCTTCCGCATCCCTGAGGCATTCAAATTTGTTCTGAAGCCTTATGGGCTGTGGATTTTCCATAGGATTGTAAATCCTATTGTAATTTGTAGACCTAGCTCTATTTCTAATAGCATGGCTGTGGAGCATGGGTTGCATAGTATCAGAATGAGCTGGTGTTGAGGTAATTACTCTTCTGTTTTTATTTTTGGGCCTGCCACCCATCATGTGCCAGTTTTCTGTACTCACATTTTGCCCTGTTAGATCGATGAATTCATCCACTTGATCTGCAATGCCATCGGCCTGTCGGGGTGCAATCTCTGCATTCTCAGCCACTGTTTCTGTACTCCTTTCCTGAGATATCACTCTTAATTCGTCCGTCTTTGGCAGAGCATCAATCTTTGATTCCAGGATAGAAATCCTCTGTTCTAGTTCTGTGCATTTTCTGCAGGATCTCCTGGATTTTTTGCCCCCTGGCATTTTGTTTTAAAAGCTAACTTATCTTATAAAGATGAAAAATAAAATGAAAAAATAGTGAAAATTAAATTAAAATTAAATTAAAAGCTAATTTATCTTATAAAGATGAAAAATAAAATGAAAAAATAGTGGAAATTAAATGAGAAAGTAAAGTAAAATAAAGATCAAGCAGGAGCAAAGCTCTACACCTGATCATACCGAGCTGTTATTCTAGTGTTGGTCTCTCATGTTCCTGACCTTGTTTCTGTTTGTTTCCAACCTCAACTTTTGTGTTCCCGCCAATATTCCATTCGAACCATCAATCAACCCTTGCCTGACTTTGACTAGGACCTCTGGATCATGATTTGGATTTGACTGCCAGTTTGTGATGCACCTGCTCTCCCCTGTGCATGCATCAGTAAGTGTCTGCACTCTGACAGGATATTTTGCCGCTATGGATGCAGCAGAGGAAGTGAAGCAAACTGCTCCGAATGCACAGGGATGACTGTTAGGAGAACACCAGCAGATGTTAAGTGAACTAAACACCCAAATGTGACAATTAAATGCTGTTGTCTTGCAGACCTTCCTGACACACCCCACATCATTAGCCAGTGCCACAACAATAGTTCCTTGACCAGACAAATTCTCCAGAGAGGTATCTAAATGTAAAGGCTTTCTCTTTTAATGTTTGCTGTACTTGACTACCCTCAGAGGCACCACTGAACAACAGAAAATCACCCAATTCATTAACCTTGTCACCAGCAAAGCTATGAGGTGGGTTAGTGCCATAGGGGAGCATGGCAGTGAGCATACCACCTGTTATGATCATTTCATTGAGCTATTTAAGAGGGTTTTTGATCATCAGCCTGAGGGAGTATAAGTGGGAGATAAGTTACTCACAATCCAGCAAGGAGCGAGGAGAGTGGCCAAGTGTGGTAAGTCCCTGATGTGGGGGGAATACTGAAATGTGGCAGAAGAGGGATGGTGTTTACACACAACTTTTATTTTTCTACTTTTTCTGTTTCCCAGCTTCACTACGTGTGTCTACACGCACACACACACACACACACACACACACACACATGTTCTGGTCGGGAGAGCTCCCATCTTGTCGCTCTCTCACTCCTTTCTACTTTCCATCTTCAGTGCAAAACACAGACACAATGTTAATTGACAACAGGTGTACTGACTTTGCCACTCACCTGATGCCTCCCTCCATTCACAAACTGATGCTTGACCATGTCCCCACTGCCACATACCCCCACTGCCCAACTCAGGCTGGAGAGCTGTCCGGGCTACAGTAGACTCCCCCCAACAGGATAGTCAAGTCAAGTCAAGTTTATTTGTATAGCGCTTTTAACAATAAACATTGTTGCAAAGCAGCTTTACAGAATTTGAATGACTTAAAACATGAGCTAATTTTGTCCCGAATCTATCCCCAATGAGCAAGCCTGTGGAGACGGTGGCAAGGAAAAACTCCCTCAGACGACATGAGGAAGAAACCTTGAGAGGAACCAGACTCAAAAGGGAACCCATCCTCATTTGGGCAACAACAGACAGCATGACTATAACATTAACAGTTTTAACATGAAGATAGTTTCATTGATGTTATAACTCTTCATTGATGGAAACTGTGTCCTGGTGCCTGGTGCCCTGTGTCTGGTGCCCTGTGACCAGACACAGGGCACCAGGATGGATCAAGCAGGTCCGAGGGGCAGAAGAGGCCAGCATCTCAATCCCAGGACCAACATGTAACTCACAGGGACAGATTGGGGGGGAAGAGGTAAAAACACAGGTTGTTAGGTATGCCCTAAAAATGACACAAGTATTAAATCTGTGTGGTAGGCTCACAGAGACGAGAGTCTTGACATCAGGTATAATACACAACAATGGCATGTTAATATGGTTAAAAAGTATCATGACCTGCTCTGGCTGGATGCTTGATTGGGTGATGGGAGCACACTCCTCAGCAATGATGAGATGCAGATGGGACCCTTAGGGCTGGCCAAGACAATTCAGTTACATTTCGCCGGGTCTGGACATGCGACAGAATGTCTGACGGCCAATTCCCTGCAGGCTACAATAGCCAGTCGAGGTCTCCACCCTCTCCACCAAAAGATTTCCTGTTGACTCCATGTAACTCAGAGGGACAGATTTGGGGGGGAGGGAAAGAAAATGCAGGTTGTTAGGTATGCCCAATGTCACCTGAATAAGTAGGAACAGTATACATATTGCACTGAGTACAAGCAGGGACTCCGGCAACTAACTATGACAGCATAACTAAAAGGGGAGAGCCAGAAGGTAACACAGGCATGAGGGAGCCCCGGGACATAAAGCAGCAGCCACTACACCGTCAACAAACTCGAGTGAGCAAGCGAGTGGGGACTGACAGCATCCATACATCCCAGTTTACCAAAACACTCTATGTCTGAGGACCCTCCAGATCTACACCTTTACCTCATAAACACCATTAACAAAAGGCTTGACTAAACAGATATGTTTTCAGCCTAGACTTAAATGCTGAGAGTGTGTCTGATTCCCGAACATTATTTGGAAGGCTGTTCCATAACTGTGGAGCTTTGTAAGAAAAGGCTCTGCCCCCTGATGTAGCCTTCACTATACGAGGTACCAGCAGATAGCCTGCACCTTTTGATCTAAGTAGGCGTGGCAGGTCATAGAGGAGCAGAAGTTCACTCAGGTACTGTGGTGCGAGACCATTTAGTGCTTTAAACGTCAATAGTAGTATTTTATAATCAATACAAAATTTGATTGGGAGCCAATGCAGTGTGGATAAGACAGGCGTGATGTGGTCATATTTTCTAGTTCTAGTAAGGACTCTTGCTGCTGCATTTTGAACTAACTGGAGCTTATTTATGCACTTATTGGAACATCCAGACAGTAAGGCATTACAATAATCCAACCTGGAGGTAACGAAAGCATGGACTAGTTTTTCCGCGTCATGCAATGACATTAAATTTCTTATCTTTGCAACATTTCTGAGATGAAAGAAAGCTATCTGGGTAATGTTATCAATGTGAGTTTCGAATGAAAGACTGGGGTCAATAATCACTCCGAGGTCTTTTACTGCTGCACGTGAAGAAACAGAAAGACCATCCAGAGTTACTGTGTAATCAGAAAACTTGCTTCTAGCTGTATGTGGTCCTAGTACAAGTACTTCAGTCTTGTCAGAGTTGAGCAGAAGGAAATTAATAAGCATCCAGTGTCTAATGTCCTTCACACATTCCTCAATTCTATAAAGCTGGTGTCTCTCATCAGGTTTTGCAGAGACATACAACTGTGTGTCATCAGCATAACAGTGGAAACTAATACAATGTTTATGAATAATATCACCCAGAGGTAACATATATAGAGAAAAAAGCAGTGGACCCCAGACAGAACCTTGTGGAACACCAAACTTTACCTCAGTACGCCTAGAAATATCACCATTTATATCAACATAATGATAACGATCAGTTAAATAAGAGCTGAGCCAGGAGAGGGCCGTTCCCTTAACTCCCACAACATTTTCTAGTCTATCCAGAAGAATGGAATGATCAATGGTATCAAATGCTGCACTAAGGTCAAGCAACACAAGTAGCGAGACACAGCCCTGATCAGACGCCAACAGTAGGTCATTTACTACTTTAACCAGTGCTGTCTCTGTGCTATGATGAGGTCTAAATTCTGACTGATACATTTCATGGATGTTATTCCTGTGTAAATATGAGCATAACTGTTGTGCCACAGCTTTTTCAAGGATCTTGGAGATAAAGGGGAGGTTTGATATTGGCCGATAATTGGACAGCTGACAGGGATCAAGGTCAGGTTTTTTAATCAGGGGTTTGATAACTGCTAGTTTAAAGGATTTGGGTACATATCGTAAGAGAAGAATTTATTATTTTTAGAAGCGGTTCAATTACTTCAGGTATTATCTGTTTGAATAGATGTGTAGGTAAGGGATCTAGTACACAAGCTGAGGCTTTTGATGTAAAGATTCTCATCTCATTATCTCTAGCCGCTTTATCCTTCTACAGGGTCGCAGGCAAGCTGGAGCCTATCCCAGCTGACTACAGGCGAAAGGCGGGGTACACCCTGGACAAGTCGCCAGGTCATCACAGGGCTGACACATAGACACAGACAACCATTCACATTCACACCTACGGTCAATTTAGAGTCACCAGTTAACCTAACCTGCATGTCTTTGGACTGTGGGGGAAACCGGAGCACCCAGAGGAAACCCACGCGGACACGGGGAGAACATGCAAACTCCACACAGAAAGGCCCTCGCCGGCCCCGGGGCTCGAACCCAGGACCTTCTTGCTGTGAGGCGACAGCGCTTACCACTACACCACCGTGCCGCCTCTGATGTAAAGATTAATGAAAGTAATTCAGTTTCTTTAAGGGGAGTAAAACATTCTAACTGAGGATCTGCTACAGTTATATAGTTAACTACAAGGTCACTTTCATTGTCTGACCTTAAATTAGTAGTTTGAATTTTTTGTCGGATATTCTCAATTTTGTCATTAAAAAAATTAATGAAGTCATTGCTACTACATACTGCAGGTGTGCATGTGTCTATAGTGGACTTATTCCTGGTTAATTTTGCTACAGTATTAAATAGGAATCTAGGATTATTTTTGTTATCTTCTATTAGGGAGGAGAGATATGTTGATCTCGCAACACTAAGAGCTTTTCTATACTTCAGGAAGCTCTCCTGAAGCAACACCACCATCTGCGCCCCTGGCCTGTGGACCACCTTGAATTTAAATGGCTGGAGGGTGAGATACCTACAGGTGATCCACACATTGGCATCTTTCATGCGGTGGAGCCACTGGAGGGGAGCATGGGCTGAACAGAGGGTGAAAGGGCACCCCAGCAGGTACTATTGGAGGATGAGGACAGCACCCTCGATGGCCAGGCACTCCTCGACGGTGCTGTACTTACTTTCATGCATCGAGAGCTTGCACTGGTTGTTCCTTGCTCTCCACCTTCTGGGACAGAATGGCCCCCAGCCCTCTGTCTGATGTGTCCGTCTGTAAAATAAAGGATGAGAGAAGTCAGGGGAGTGTAAAAGTGGCCCCCCACACAGTGTAGCTTTTACCTTGGTGAAGGCCTGTTGGCATTGCTCCATCCACTGGACCAGATGTGGTGCTCCCTTTTTAGTGCAATCAGTCAGCAGGCTGGTGATGTCCAAATAATTAGGTATGAACCTGCGATAGTAGCCAGCCAGCCCCAGGAACTGTCTCACCCCATTTTTGGTCTTGGGCCTCCGGCAGGCCATAATCGCTACAGTCTTGTCAATTTGGGGACACACCTGCCAATGACCCAAGTGGAAACCCAAATACTGTACTTCCACCCACCCAATCATACTTTTTCAGGTTAGCTGTGAGACCTGCATTCCACAGCAACTCTAGGATGGCCCTAAGGTGTTCAAGGTGCCACAGCCAATCATTGTTATATATGATGATGTCTTCCAGATAGGCCACTGCATAGGCAATGTGGGGGTGGGGGATCTTGTCTATGAGCCACTGGAAGGTGGTGGGAGCCCTAAATAACCCAAAAGGAAACATAAATTGGTGTAATCCAAACAGTGTGGAAAAGGCTATTTTCTCTCAGGATAGAGGAGTCAAGGGAATCTGCCAATATCCCTTTGTCAAATCCAGTGTCGAATAAAATCGAGCAGTGCCTAATCAATCAAGCAACTCATCAATGCGAGGCATTGGGTATGTGTCAAATTTAGACACCGTGTTGACTTTTCTGTAGTCCACACAGAACCGGACCGACATGTTGACCTTGGGAACCAGGACCACCGGGCTGCTCCAGTCACTGTGAGACTACTCAATTATGCCCATTTTGAGCATGGCCTTGAGTTCATCCTGAACCACCTTGTTCTTGTGTTCAGGTAAGCGGTAGGGGTGGCTACACACCACCATCTGTGGGGGCGTTTCAATGTGGTGTTCTATGGGGTGGGTGGGGCCGGGAAGGGGTGAGAACATGTTGGAAAATTCCTTTTGCATCCTGGCAACCTCTGTGAGTTGGGCAGGTGAGAGGTGGTTTCCACAGAGGACCAGAGTGGTTTGAGTAGTTACTTTTTTTTTTACCTCCAGCCCCAACTCCGCCTTCTCTGGAACTACCGATGACAATGCCACAGGGACCACCTTGTTCCAATGTTTTATCAAGTTGAGGTGGCATGTTTGCAGTGCCCCTACCATATCCAGTCAACTAACCTCATAGTCGACATCCCCAATTTGCCATGTGACCTATAAGGGCCCTTGCCATGTGGCAACTAATTTGGAGCTCGAAGTGGGCAATAATATGTGCACTTTATCTCCCAGGGTGGACTCTCTAAGGTGCGCACCCCTGTTGTTTTCAGCAATGGACATCGACACTGAAACCTGGAAAGGCTTCACAGCTGACTGCACAAGCTGGAGAAGCATCCTGAAGCATCACCTCAAGTTAGGGGAAGAAAAGTTGATGAGTGCAGTGGCTGATAAGGGCATGTAGAAAGGAGCAAAACAACTTTTTTTTGTTTTTTTTACATGTCAAGATGGTGACTCATACGGATGCAGCAGCCCCTCTCCTTCCACGTTTAGTGTCAAAAAGTGCGTGCTCTAGTGTGTGTCTGTGTGCTTTATGTCTACATACATGTGCGAGAAGTGCACTGACAATGTCGATCACAAGATTTTGTCACCACTGCCTTCTAACTATAGGAAATATGACCAAACATCTTGTCTTGGACCAGAAAGTCATTGAGGAACTTCAAGGTCTGGGTCTTCTCTGCCGGACTACTACATCACTGGACTCGCCTGCTGTGTCTCACCCAGAGGAGAGGCACCAGAAGCGGCGTGAGAGGAAACAGAAGCGTGGCAAGCGCGGAGGTATCTGGGCTAGACAAGCCACTAGCCCGCATAGACCTGCGATACCATCCCTCATTCTGGCCAATGTACGCTCACTAGACAACAAAATAGATCACATAGAACTCATGCAATCTGTGCTATGTGAATTGAGGGATTGCTGTGTTTTCATCTTTACAGAATCCTGGCTGAATAACAACATTCTGGACTCTGCTATCCAGCTAGCTGGGCTAACATGCTACCGCACTGACCGAGCCTTTATGGAAGGAGGCAAGATTCGTAGCGGGGGAGTGTGTGTTTACATCAGCAATGCTTGGTGCCAGAATGCCACTGTTGTGCACAAACACTGTTCTCCGCTGGTGGAGTTTATCATCATCAAGCGCCGACCCTTCTACCTACCGAGGGAGTTTACATCGATTCTGCTTGTCGCTGTTTACATCCCTCCCACCATTAACACCAACGTTAGGAGCGAGACATTCAATGAACTCTACCAGGCCATCAGTGAACAACAGACAGCGCACCCAGATGGATTCCTCATCACAGCAGGTGACTTCAATTATGCAGATTTTACTGCCCAAATTACATCAATATGTGGACTTTCCAACAAGAGGTGACAACTTACTGGACTTGGTGTACACAACTTACAAAGGAGTTTACAAGGCCTCCCCCTCCCCCACCTGGGTCTCTCTGATCACATCACCTTCATGCTGAGACCTGCATATAGACCCAGAGTGAGAACCATCAGACCAACACAAAAGGAGGTACATGTGTGGCCAGAGGAGGCCTCCTATGCTTTGAAAGACTGTTTTAGCACTACACACTGGGACATTTTCAAAGAAGCAGCCTGTGACAGTTCGTAAGGGTGGGTGGAGCACAGAAGGACGGCAGGCCAGAACTGAGTTCACAAAACTCTTTTATTTAGCTTTTCAGCTTTTCTATTCACTCTCCCAGACACTCAGACACACACACACACTCATCTGGTTGGGGAGAGAGCTCCCTCTGCTCTCACTCTCCTTAAATAGGGCGCGGTCACTGGGGAAGACACACAAACACATTAATTAACATCAGGTGCAGTGATTCTGCCACTTACCTTCCCTGACTCTGCCCTCCGGTCACAGACCAATGCTTAACCACGCCCCCACTGCCACATACCCCCAGTGCCCGATTCAGGCCGGGCGGCTGTCTGGCCTGCAGCCGACTTCCCCCCCCCTTGACAGGAGAGGAAGTCCACCACGACCATCTGCGCCCCCAGCCTGTGGATCACCTTGAAGTTAAAGGGTTAGAGTACCAGATACCAACGGGTGATCCACACATTGGCATCCTTCATGCGGTGGAGCCACTGGAGGGGCACGTGGTCTGAACAGAGGGTGAAAGGGCATCCCAGCAGGTAGTAACGGAGGGTGAGGACAGCCCACTTGATCACCAGGCACTCTTTCTCAATGGTGCTGTAGCACCCCTCACGCACCGACAGCTTCCTACTGATATACAGTACTGGGCGATCCTCCCCCTCCACCTGCTGGGACAAAACGGCCCCCAGCCCTCTGTCCGACGCATCCATCTGTAACAAAAAGGGGAGAGAAAAGTCAGGGGAGTGTAAAAGTGGCCCCCCACACAGTGCAGCCTTTACCTCAGAAAAAGCCCACTGGCATTGCTCCGTCCACTGGACTGGATCTGGTACCCCCTTTTTAGTCAGATCAGTCAGCGGGCTGGTGACGTCCGAATAATTAGGTATAAACCTACGATAATAGCCAGCCAGCCCCAGGAACTGTCTAACCCCCTTTTTGGTCTTGGCCCTCAGGCAGGCTGCAATTGCTGCTGTCTTGTTAATTTGGGGACGCACCTGCCCGTTGCCCAAGTGGAAGCCCAGATACCGTACTTCCACCCGCGCAATCGCACACTTCTTCGGGTTGGCTGTGAGACCCGCTCGCCTCAGCGACCTAAGGACAGCCCTCAGATGTTGGAGGTGCCTCAGCCAGTCATTACTATAGATAATGATGTCGTCAAGGTAGGCGGCCGCATAGGTGGCGTGGAGGCGGAGGACCCTATCCATCAGCCGCTGAAATGTAGCGGGTGCCCCAAACAGCCCAAAAGGAAGTGTGACAAATTGGTGTAAGCCAAACGGTGTGGAAAAGGCTGTTTTTTCTCAGGAAAATGGAGTCAAGGGGATCTGCCAATAACCCTTTGTTAAATCCAGTGTAGAGTAAAAACGAGCCGTGCCTAGTCGATCAAGCAACTCATCAATACGAGGCATTGGGTACGCATCAAATTTAGACACCACGTTGACTTTTCTATAGTCTACACAGAACCGGACCAACCCATCGGCCTTGGGTACCAAGACCACTGGGCTGCTCCAGTCACTGTGGGACTCCTCGATGATGCCCATTTCGAGCATGGCCTTGAGTTCTTCCTGAACCACTTTTTTCTTGTGCTCGGATAACTTGTAAGGGCGGCTACACACTACCACCCCTGGGGGCATCTCAATGTGGTGCTCTATGAGGTTGGTGCGGCTGGGCAGGGGCAAGAACACATCCGAAAACTCAGTCTGCAACTGGGCAACCTCCGCGAGTTGGATCGGGGAGAGGTGGTCTCCACAGGGGACCGAAGAGGTACGTGATGCCAATGTTCTCTTTTGAACCTCCGGCCCCAGCTCCGCCTTCTCCGGAACCACCGACACCAACGCCACGGGGACCTCCTCGTTCCAGAGTTTGAGCAGGTTGAGGTGGTAAATCTGTAGTGCCCCACCCCTATCCATTTGCCTCACCTCATAGTCAACGTCCCCGACTCGCCGTGTGACCTCAAAGGGTCCTTGCCACTTGGCGACCAATTTGGAGCTCGATGTGGGCAACAGTACGAGTACTTTTTCTCCTGGTGCAAACTCCCTAAGGCACGTACCCTTGTCGTACAGGTGGGTTTGTTGTTCTTGGGCCTGCTGCAAATTCTCCTGAGTTAGGTGCGTGAGTGTGTGGAGTTTTGCGCACAGGTCAATAACATATTGGATTTCATTTTTACTTGGTGAAGGTCCCTCCTCCCAATTTTCTTGCAGCACATCTAGAATGTGGCACGGCTTACGCCTGTATAACAATTCAAATGGGGAAAACCCCGTGGAGGCTTGGGGGACCTCTCGCACTGCAAATAACAAGGGTTCGAGCCATTTATACCAATTACGTGCGTCCTCACTTACGAATTTTTTAATTATATTCTTGAGGGTGTGATTGAACCGTTCAACTAAACTGTCCATTTGTGGGTGATACACGCTGGTGCAGATCAGCTTAATACCCAACAACCCATACAGTTCGTTCAGTGTACGTGACATAAACAAGGTACCTTGGTCAGTCAGAATCTCTTTCGGGATTCCAACTCGGGAGATAACGTGGAAGAGTGCTTCCGCAATACTGCGTGCTGAGATATTGCGAAGAGGCACTGCTTCTGGGTATCGCATTGCATAGTCCACCAGAACTAATATAAAGCTGTACCCTCGTGTTGATTGATCTAATGGCCCGATCCGATGAGCTCCATCCCAATTCTTTCGAACGGGGTCTCGATTAATGGTAGACAGTGCAAAGGTACTTTTGGAATGGCTGCTGGATTTACTAACTGGCATTCGCAGCACGCCGTACACCACTTACGGACATCGCCGCGAATCCCTGGCCAATAGAACCAGGACATTATTCAGGCTAGTGTTTTATCCTGCCCTAAGTGTCCAGCCATGGGATTAAAGTGAACCGCCTGGAATATCAATTCCTGGTGGCTCTTCGGAATCAAAAGCTGCATGACTTGCTCTTTAGTTTGAGTGTCCTGCATCAATCGATATAATCTATCCTTCATAATCGCAAAGTAGGGGAAGGATGGGGTGGCGTTTGGCTGGAGCGTTACTCTCACTTGGTCAAACGCATGCCGCAGAGTCTCGTCTCGCGACTGCTCTAATGGAAAATCTGTGAGGGATTCCCCAATAGAGAAAGGAGGAGCCGGCGGCTCCTCACTCTGATGCGGAGATGACGTAGATGGCTCTGTGACAGCTGCTCCCACCAAAGCAACACCGGGACCTCCCCCTGTTAAACTATGGCAGGACCCACTCTTCACTAGATGACTCATTAACTCCCCAAATCCCGGCCAATCAGTCCCCAAAATTATCGAGTGGGTGAGGCGAGGATTAACCGCCGCCTTTACTCTAAATTTTTCCCCTCGGAAAAAAATGTGGACTGACACTAGTGGACTGACCTTCACCAATTGTGCTCCCCCCAATGCCTCGTCTTGCACCAGGCTTTGGTGGATTGAGGTCTGATTACAACCAGAATCCACCAATGCCTGATATGTATCCCCTTGGACACTCACCGGTATGTGATACGCTCTGGCCCGATCGAGGGCGGCTCCTGGCGTGTTGGGGATCCGAACCACCGCGCCCACCTCCATCACCGAGCACTGCTGTTGGAGGTGGCCCAGCTCCCCACAGCGCCAGCAAACCGGCCCAGGCTTCCTCTTTGCACTAGTGCTCTGGGGCTCACTCACCTGAGGGGGGGGAGAGACAGACACAGAAGGAAGAAACGGGAGGGCACCGCGGGTGCGGCGGGCAGGCTGGGGTGGCACCGGCCCCTGCCTCCGTGGTGGGGGAATGGGGCGAGGAGGAGACACAGGAGGAGGGGGATAGAGAGAGAGAGAGGAGAGGAGAGAAGAGGTTGTCTGCTGTCCTGCCGTCGGGACAGCCGCCAAATGGTCCTCCGCCAGCTCGATTGCCTGATCCAGCGACACCGGGTGGTGGCACTGGACCCACTCTGTGGTTCCTGCTGGTAAACGTGCGATGAACTGCTCCAGTACCACCTGGTCAATGAGTCCCTCGGCATCGCGGTTGTCGGCCCTCAACCACTGCCAGCAGGCGTCCCGGAGTTGCTGGCCAAATGCGAATGGTCAAGTCAAGTCAAGTTTATTTATAAAGCACTTTAAAATACAACAGAGGCAGCTGACCAAAGTGCTGGACAAGCAGATAAAAAGACTTGAGGACACCACAAAACACAAAGACAATGTAACTTGAGGACACCAAACACACAGAGAGATGACAACATGACCTGACAACTAAGGACCAACAACACATGTCAGTGCAATCTTAAAACAAGAAATCATGTAATAAAAGGCACCAAGGCATAGTAATGAATTTAGAGTAATAATTAACTAAGAATTAATAATTAATATAAGAATTAATAATTAAAAATTAACTTAGTCGGTCGGCCAACTTCCTCCAAGCGTAAAGCGTGGGAGCGCTGACGTTGTTGCTCGGGGGTGCGCCCCACATGCTGGAGGATGGCCCGGCGAAGGTCCACATAGGCCAGCCGGTGGTCGGCGGGGAGCTGTAGCGTGGCCAGCTGTGCCTCTACCGTTAGCAGGAGGAGGAGGCACGCCGCACGCTGCTCCACCGGCCACCCTGAGGTCTCTGCTACTTGCTCAAAGAGCGTGAGGAATGCCTCGGGGTCATCCTGCGGGCCCATCTTCGTTAGGGTGAGGGGGGACGGGCCCGCGGCGGTGGAGTTGGTGGACCCCGCCGACACGAGGAGGTGCCGGAACGCCCGACGATCTTCCTGTTGCGCCAGCACCAGGGCCTCGAACCGTTGTTCTTGCTCCTTTCAGAGGGCGAGCAGCTCCTGGTGCTGGCTCTGTTGGGCTGTGGTGAGGGTGTGGATCAGGTCTGCGAAGGGGGAGGACTCCATGGGGCTGTTCTCTTCTGTGCTCGTTCCCGGGTTTCGGCACCACTGTGACAGTTTGTAAGGGTGGGTGGAGCACAGAAGGACGGCAGGCCAGAACTGAGTTCACAAAACTTTTATTTAGCTTTTCAGGTTTTCTATTCACTCTCCCAGACACTCAGACACACGCACACACATTAGTCATCTGGTTGGGGAGAGAGCTCCCTCTGCTCTCGCTCTCTCTCCTTAAATAGGGCGCGGTCACTGGGGAAGACACACAAACACATTAATTAACATCAGGTGCAGTGATTCTGCCACTTACCTTCCCTGACTCTGCCCTCCAGTCACAGACCACGCCCCCGCTGCCACACAGCCACTTACAATGACCAAATAGACTTAGAGGAATACACAGAGGCCATTACAGCATACATCGCTAAATGCACTGATGATGTCATTCACTGCAAAACAATCACTGTTCATGCTAACCAGAAGCCTTGGCTGACAGGAGAGGTTCACAGGTTCCTGCAGGCTTAGGATGCAGCCTTTAGGGCCAGTGACACTGCGGGTCTAACAACAGCCAGAGCCAACCTGTCCCATGGCATCAGGGAGGCAAAATGTCCGTACAGTAATACAATATCTGGACACTTCAGCAACACCAGAGATGCACAGTCTCTCTGGTGTGGCATTCAAACCCTCACAAACTACAAACCCCCACCACAGACCTGTGAGAGTGACATCACATTGCTAAACTGCCTAAATTACTTATTTGGATGCTAAAAACACAAAACAACACACCAGCACAGAAGACCACTCCTCCCCTGGATGAACAGGCCGTATGTCTGGCTCCAGCCAGTGTGGAGAGGACCCTCTCCAGGATCAACCCACGTAAAGCAGCTGGACCAGACAACATACCTGGTCGTGTTCTGAAGGACTGTGCCATGGAGCTCAAGGATGTCCTTGCTGACATCTTTAACATCTCCCTGAACCAAGCTGTTGTCCCCACATGTTTCAAAGCTACAACTAAAATACCAGTGCCAAAGAAGCCCCTCCCATCTGGCTATAATGACTATCGGCCCATAGCACTGACTTCCATCATCATGAAGTGCTTTGAGCAACTGGTCATGCAGAACATCAAGTCCATTCTCCCTCCCTCTCATGACCCATTCTAGTTTGCATATAGGTCAAACAGGTCCATAGGGGATGCTATCTCCACTGCTCTACGCCCAGCCCTCACTCACCTGGACTCAAAGAACACCTATGTGCAAATGCTGTTCTTAGATTACAGTTCAGCATTCAACACAATCATTCCCCAGCAGCTAATACAAAATCTCGGACATTTGGGACTCAACACCTCTCTTTGTAACTGGGTGCTGGACTTTCTTACAGGGAGGCCACAGAACATTTGGGTCGGCAGTAACACCTCCAGGACCATCATGCTCAGCACAGGGGCTCCACAAGGGTGTGTGCTCAGCCTGCTGCTCTTCACCCTGCTGACCCATGACTGTGTACCAATCTACAGCACCAACCACATCATCAAGTTTGCGGATGACATGACTGTGGTGGGCCTCATCACTAACAACGATGAAGCCAACTACAGGAATGAGGTGAGCCAACTGGCCCAGTGGAGTAAAGACAACAATCTCTTCCTGAATGTGGAAAAGACCAAAGAGATTGTAGTCAACTTCAGAAGAGGTCACTCACAGCATCCCCCCCCTGACCATCGATGGTGCTGCAGTGGAGAGGGTGAGCAACACCAAATTCCTCAGGGTGCACATCGCTGAGGACCTCTCCTGGTCCAACAACACCATATTGCTGGCCAAGAAGGCTCAAACTCACCTCTACTTCCTCCGCAAACTGAGGAGTGCACGAGTCCCACCCCCCATCATGTGCTCATTCTACAGGGGCACCATTGAGAGTGTCCTCACTGGCTGCATCACTGCATGATACAGAGGTTGCAGTGCCTCCTGATGGAAGACTCTGCAATGCATAGTGAACATGGCCAGCAAGATCATTGGTACCCCTCAGCCGTCCCTTACTGACATCTATCACTCCCGTCTCACCCGCAGAGCCATCAGCATCACTGGTGACACCTCCCACCCTTCACACTCACTCTTCAGCCTCCTGCCCTCAGGGAAAAGGTACCAGAGCCTCCAGGCCCGCTCCACAAGACTGCTGAACAGCTTCATCCACCAGGCTGTCAGGATGCTGAACTCTTTCCACTACCTACCCCCTACCCCTGGTCTATAACACATTCATTCACACAAAAAATTCCATCTCATCCGTTTGCACACCACACTACAATCATTTGCATTACTGCTGTATCTGCTGCTATTGCTTATTTGCACTACTGTTCATATTCATAAGCTACTCTTCTAGCACCTTCTCCGTTACAGATATGGTACTGTGTTTGCACTCCTTCTATTTTGTACATTGTTTGATTTTAGAGTGTATTTTTATCTATATTATCTATATTTATAAATATTTATATATATTGTTTGTTCTTTTTTTATAATCTTTATCTGTTTTTTTACAAGTAAGGTGAGAGAGAAATGGCATTTTGATTCTCCTATATGTAAATATAGGATGCAAATGTCATGGTGGCACGTCTAGACGCAGCGGCTTTGTGGCCTCTGACTCAGAGTTTGTTTTTTCCATCCTGCCTTGTTAAAAACACCTATAGCCAGCTGGATATTTTATCTATAGGACAAGAGATCGAGGGAAGCTTGTCATATGACTTTTTCCATATCCACAACATTCCGGACGACATCGCATGGACACTGGGCTCTCCGTGGATTACAAACCCAGCTTCAAGGAGCCGGCGGTGGTGCAGAGAATGTAAACAAAAAGGGGGTGCCGAGGCAGCGTGCTAGTGAGGCTAAGGAAGCAGCCGCACAAACCACTGCTTCCAATCATTTTCCTCTCTATTGTGAGGTCTCTTGTGAACAAACTGGACAAGTGGAAGCTGCGGATTGCAACCGATAATCTTATCTGGGGCTGCTGCATTCTGCTGATCACGGAGACGTGGTTGAATCCACTCATATCAGATACGGCTATTGAGCGAGCAGGCTACACAGCACACTGGCAAGACAGGTCAGAAAGCTCCGGTAAGAAAAGAGGAGGGGGGCTATGCATTTATGTAAACAACAGCTGGTGCACGAATTCCACAGTAGTCACTAGACACTGCTCTCCAGATGTGGAGTTCATGACAATTAAATCCAGACCCTTGTACCTCCCCCATGAGATTAATGCTGTACTACTCCCTGCTGTGTATATAGCACCAGATGCTAATGCTAGCTCAGCTCTGGGGCTTTTGCACGACACCATCAGCAACAAACAGAACAAGTATCCTGAGGCTGCTTATATAATTTCCAGTGTAGGTGTAATTAATGATTTTGTGTATTTAGGATTGGATAAGTGATCAATCTTTAATAATTACATGAAATCAGTCTCATTAAATTTGAAGGTTAATAATTAAAATGAATCAATCCTATTGAATCGTTTAATTTGACTCATTTGAATTGAATCATACCATAGAATCAGTCTCATTTGAATCGTTTGAAGTGAATCATTCAATGAATCGAGTCAGTGAATCGAATCAGTGAATCATTTAGTGAATGAGTGAATCATTTAGTGAATCAGTGAATCATTTAGTGAATCAGTGAATCATTTAGTGAATCATACCATTAATCCTGGTAAATTACCAGACAGCTAAAATGGTAATAATTAGTTTTTCTTTTGTTTCAGACATGTAAAAGCTTTTTTTACCTTTACCTGACATGTTTCGACGGTGTAACTTCCGTCTTCATCAGAGGGTCACCCGGATGTTGGTGTGTGACGTGCCTTTATAATCAGCTGATGTTGTGGAGGCGTGACCTCCCTGCCAATATTGACAGGTCGGTCACGCCTCCCGCTGTCAGTGTTGCCCCCTCAGGACGGCGCTCCAGGTGTGGGAGAGCATGTACGCCCCCTCATCCCTGTTTATTGTTCTTGGGCTACGCTTTCTGATTTCTATTGACTCCTTGATCCAACGGTGGTATCTGTTGTTCTCTTGCTGTATGACCTGAGCATTGTCCCAGTCCATTATATGATTTTCCCTTCTGCAGTGGTCTGTTATTGCTGATTTCAGGTTCTCTTGCATAGCTTTTTCTTTTATTGCTCTTGTTTGTCTCTGTTCTGTTTCTTTTTCACATTCTTTTTTATGTTCCTTTTTTCGTATGCTAAAACTCCTTCCTGTCTCCCCAATGTAGGTTTTATTGCATGACAGGCATGGTATTTCATATATGACATTACATTTACTGTTTTGGTCGATTTTGTCCTTAGGGTGAACTAGTAGCTGTCGTAGTTTGGTGTGTGGTTTCACGGGTGTTTGTATGTTGTGTTTTTTCATGGCTCTTTGGATTTGTTCTGTGACTCCTCTGATATACGGTAGAGTCACTACTGCTTTACTTTCCTGTTTTGGGGTTGTCTGTTTTCTTCCTTTTTCCTGCGTCTTTTCTTTTGTTTTCACTTGTTGTGCGCCTTTGTGTATGGCCCATGGTGGATATTGACATGTGATCAGAGCTTGCCGTATGTGTTGTTCTTCTGTTGCGCGTTCTGTGGGATCGGTAATGATTGATGCACGTTCGTAGAGTGTTCTGACAACTGACAGTTTGTGTGCGATGGGGTGTTCGGACGTCCAGAGCAGATATTGATCAGTGTGTGTCGGTTTTCTGTAGATTGTTATTTTGATGTCTCCGTCGTCTGTGTGGTGAATTTTTATGTCCAAAAACGCTATTGATTTTTCTGTTTCCTCTTCGTGCGTGAATTTTATGTTGCCGGTGTCGTCTATAGAGTTGAGATGATCTGTCAATTGTTGGGTGCGTCCGACTTTCACTTTCTCCAGGATGTCATCTACATACCTCCTCCATAATGTGGGCCTGCATTCTTCTGGGGCAGATGTAATAGCCTCTCTTTCAAGGTGTTCCATGAAGAAGCCGCACATTATAGCGGAGAGTGGGTCCCCCATCGCAAACCCCTCCTTCTGCCTGTATATTGTTCCGCGGAACTGGAAGTATGTGGATGTGGCAATGAAACTGAGCAGTTGACTGATGTCTTCTACTGATAACTGTGTATTTTTCTTGAGAGTCTTGTCTGTCTTGAGGCGCTGTCGTACAATTCTCAGTGTAGCTTCCACCGGTGTTTTTGTGAATAGGGAGACAACGTCGTGTGATATTAATATTTCATCCTTTTCCACTTTTATCTTACTGAGTTGTTCTGCTAGTTGTTTTGAATTTTTGCAGTGTTGTTCTGTTTGGCCCAGTAGTGGTTTGATTATCTCCGCAAGCGCTTTAGACAGGTTGTAAGTGATTGATCCAATGCTGTCCACAATTGGAGGTAACGGTGCTCCTGGTTTATGTATTTTTGGTGTGCCATAGGGTTATGCTGGCTGTGGGTATTAAATTGTTGTATGTCTGTTTATCAATTTTGTTGGCTTCCAATAAAGGCTTCAGTAAAGCTTTTAGTTTTTTCTTCTTGTCCTCTGTGGGGTCTTTCTTGAGGATCTCATATGTGGTGGTGTCTGCCAACATACTGTTCATTTGGTTTTCATATTGTGCTGTATCCATTATGACTATTGTTCTGCCTTTGTCTGCGGGTAATATCATGATGTTTTTATTCTTGGCCAAACTTCTTATTGCTCTTTCTTCCTGCTTTGATATGTTACTTGGTGGTAGTTTTGCGGATTTCAGTATTCCTGCTATTTTATTGCGTAATTCTGCTTTATGTCCCTGATCCTGTATTCTTTCGCATGCCAGCTCCGTTGCTAGGATGAAATCCTCGTGTGGGATCTTGTGCGGTGTAACGGCATAATTAAGTCCTCGCGTCAGGATGCTGCACTCTGCTTCAGTCAGTTTATGAGTTGATATATTGTGTATCCATTTCTTATTTGTCGTGATGTTGTTCTGCTCTTGTTGTCTTTTCTTGGTGATTAATCTTTCCAGTTTTCCAATGTGCCGAGTCTTCGTTTTTGTAAATTCCTTTTCATGTATTTCGTGCAGGTGTTCTTGTATCAGTGTGTCCATTTCTTTGGTGAGGGGGAAAAGTTGTTTCCAGTGTTTCAATTGTTGTTCTAACTCTGCGCTGATGTTTTTTATTTTGTTCGTTGTGCATCGTATCCTTTCTTTGATTAGTGTCTTTTTCGCTCTGTCCACGGCCTTCTTTGCGTTTTTGGTTGGAATGGGAGTCTTGATGTTTAAACTTGCCGGCATAATTCCTTCATCTCGGCATCGCAGGTTGAATTTTAAATGATTTCTTTGGCATGCCTGTTTCTTCGTCAGTTGTTCTAGGCAGCGAAACTCTTTTATGCACTCTTTTCCATAACTTTCGTTTAATAAATATATTACGTTCATTATGTCTTCTTCTTAAATCAAAATAATTAGTTTTTCTTTTGTTTCAGACATGTAAAAGCTTTTTTTTACCTTTACCTGACATGTTTCGACGGTGTAACTTCCGTCTTCATCAGAGGGTCACCCGGATGTTGGTGTGTGACGTGCCTTTATAATCAGCTGATGTTCTGGAGGCGTGACCTCCCTGCCAATATTGACAGGTCGGTCACTCCTCCCGCTGACAGCTACTGCTGACAGCTACTAGTTCACCCTAAGGACATAATCGACCAAAACAGTAAATGTAATGTCATATATGAAATACCATGCCTGTCATGCAATAAAACCTACATTGGGGAGACAGGAAGGAGTTTTAGCATATGAAAAAAGGAACATAAAAAAGAATGTGAAAAAGAAACAGAACAGAGACAAACAAGAGCAATAAAAGAAAAAGCTATGCAAGAGAACCTGAAATCAGCAATAACAGACCACTGCAGAAGGGAAAATCATATAATGGACTGGGACAATGCTCAGATCATACAGCAAGAGAACAACAGATACCACCGTTGGATCAAGGAGTCAATAGAAATCAGAAAGCGTAGCCCAAGAACAATAAACAGGGATGAGGGGGCGTACATGCTCTCCCACACCTGGAGCGCCGTCCTGAGGGGGCAACACTGACAGCGGGAGGCGTGACCGACCTGTCAATATTGGCAGGGAGGTCACGCCTCCACAACATCAGCTGATTATAAAGGCACGTCACACACCAACATCCGGGTGACCCTCTGATGAAGACGGAAGTTACACCGTCGAAACATGTCAGGTAAAGGTAAAAAAAGCTTTTACATGTCTGAAACAAAAGAAAAACTAATTATTTTGATTTAAGAAGAAGACATAATGAACGTAATATATTTAGCTAAAATGGTATCTTCCAAATTATTTTTGATCACTTACCATATTACAAATTATCTACACCTTTCCTTGAATTCTTTGCAATTCAGCCACTTCAAAGTATCGAAACAGCAGATAGACACCACACAATTTCAATAATAATGGAGTTTATTATAACAAAGATAATAAAAATTTTCATAAAAAAAGAAAAGGAAAAAATTGAACAATTTACTAGCAGCAGAATTGAATCTTCTGTAAACAAAGTGTGTGTGTGTGTGTGGTGTGTGTGTGTGTGTGTGTGTGTGTGTGTGTGTAAAGAGTTAGCTTTGTAGTTTAATCAGACAGGAATGCTAGCTGCCCTATGTGTAGCCACATGGTTAGCTTTGTGGCTAATCAGACAAAGAGAAGCTAGCTAGCATATGCTTCTTCAAGTCTAGCAGGTCACGTGTGTTAAAAACTAAAATTAACAATTAAAATGCATTCAAACGGTCATCCATGATATAGATATATGTGTATATGGCTTTAAATGTAGGCACAGGAGAATTTGCTATAAAGGTTGAATTGAAATCAGGACTTATGATTTTTATTCAAAGATGAGATACAGGACCTCGTGTTCAAAACTTAGTATGTGGGGGAAGGGGCCCACATGTGCTCCTTGGAGAACAAAGGGAGCTGGCTCTGCTTTCTATTTAAAACACGTGTGAGGCCCAGTGGAGGGAAAACTTTTCCAGCCAGCTAACGCCCTAGCTTTTCTAGTATTACCCGACTTACTGAAATCTTAATGAGATCAGGATATGTGTAAGTAATGAAATTAGGATGTTAGGAAGGAGAGAGTACATGCAAAAACTTATGGATTAACCAATTTTAAATCAACAAACAAATGATAGAGAACCAAAATTCAGTGTATACACTTCATTTAACTTCATATAACTTCACATTAAGTGAATAACTAATTCCTAGGACTTAAACTTCTGTTTGCCCAATGCCTGTTCTTACTGCAAAGAGTCTCGTCTTCTGTCTGAAGAAATTTGAGGCGGAAGGTTGCGCTTCGGTGAGAGAGAGAGGAGTTCTGAAGCTTTCTTTGGTGATCTTCGTAGTTGATAAGACGAAAAGTCTTTGTTCAACACCATGCACGGATTTTAAAAGAAAGAAAACTGCTTTTGCTCGCAGTTGCGTAAGCTTTAAAAGAAAAATAATACTTGCAAACCGGTTTAATAACTCGCTTGAGTTGATGATCGCGTGTTTCCGAAATCTAACTTGATCAGGGTTAGATAGAGAAGAAAACACGCGGTTTAGACGTCTGATGGTGAGTACTCTTCATTCAGCCCGTCTTGCTGAGAGTCGGACATGAAAGAGCGAAAATGGCTGGATTCCAACTCTTTTTCTTGGAATGCTGAAAGATGTGATGTAAGTGATCCCGCCCAGGCATGATGTAGTCAATGCGGAAGTTGGCTGGGAGTTGTAGTTCTTAGACACAAGATGGCGCATGATACCTACATTCCCCCTTTTGGTCTCAGGGGCAGAGGTGGAAAAACCCAGGTGCAGAAAGTAAAAACCCTGCCACATTTTTGCTCCAGCCAATTCAATGAACCAGCTGATCCTAATTACCACATCCCCTAAGCCAGGTTGATGAGCTAATTGGTGAAATCACCTGTGTTGAGAGCACAGGCAGAAGGAAAACCTAAGCAGGATTTTTACTTTGTCAATCCAGTTTTTCCACCTCTGCTCAGGGGTATGACGGAGTCGTAGCACTGAGAGCACCGTACTGTATCATCGCCCTGTCCATAGTCCTTGAGGTATACTTGTTCTGCACAGTTCATGGTGTCCTGTGAAGACTGCGTAAACTTGTGAGTTCCAGTGAGACAGTTGGAGGTAGAGGCATTTGAGCATACAATCACCATAGGCACTTGGGCATATAATCACCATAGGCACTTGGGCATATAATCACCATAGGCACTTGGGCATATAATCATTATCTAACTAGATTAGGGTTACCTCAAAGTTCAAACAGTGAACGTTACATATTTTTCCAGTGAAGACTACATATATACTTCATTTCAGTGCAGGCTACATATATACTTCATTTCAGTGAACACTACACATATATACTTCATTTCCTACTCAAAGAAAATAATAAAACAGGGAAAGAGAGGAAGTGGAGTAGAGAAAAGAAGTGTTAGTGGTTAGGGTGTTAACCTAATCTTCTGGCAAGGTAAGAGCAACAGATGGTTTGGCCAGAAAGCGTGCGCTGCTATGGCCGAAGCTGTCAGGAGCACAGACCCCTTTATCCAGCTTGGCATATAGCGTCGCTATTCGTTTGTGTAGCATGCATGCGATACCAGCAGAAAAGACCCAGCCACAGAGAAGAAGTCCCAAAACAATCAGACTTAGGGCAGATCCGAGGTCAAGTGACCCTCTGACCCAGTTTTGGGAGACTATGGTCAAAATTCTATTCTGATCTATGCTAAATTTTACCGTTTTGGTCCCTTCAACCAGCAATTGCTGGTGGAGGGTGTGACCAATCTCAAGGTCATAACCTTCGAATGCGTCTATCATCTCAATCTGCGAATCATACCTGTCAGTACTAAGATGGTGTAGGGTGATGTCACCTATGTGAATGGTGGCTCCCTGTGGTACACTAAGGAACACCATTTGGTTTGGGATTTTCATTCTTGTGGCTGTGTGGTGCTGGTTGTATGACATCAAGATTTCAGTTTTTGGAGTGTTAACAACCCACCGACTACCGGCTCTCTCTACTCTAGTTTTCATATCCTCGTCCTTTGCGGACATTTGACCTACACACTTTTGTTCGGGCGCTTTCGCCCTCAGACCGCACAGGTGATCCGTAGTGTCTCTAATAAATGGGTTGCTTGGGCAGACCCAGTGGATGTCTTTAGTGGAGGTGCACATCTCTAGGTTGGGAATGAAATAGACAGAGTGGTTGTCATCATGGTATGCTACCATGGGTGGTGTTTGTATGTGTATGCGAACATTGTTTTTCCAGAAACCCATGTTGAGGACAGACTTGAGTCTATATATGTTGTTTCTCTCAATGATGGGTAGATTTAGTATAAAACCTATCTCGAAATCTTGTGGACTCACAAAAATGGGGATAGCACTGCCGAGACTATATGCCAGGTGTATTTGCGAGGAATGCACGTTAGTAGTAGTAGTGGATTGTAGTATATTCTCCACCAAGCTAAGGGGTGTGAGATATGATGGGACCTTGCCACTACTCAGGGAACTGATTGAGTCACCTACTTCTCTAAGCAGATCTTGCATTAAATCCCTTATTTCTCTGACATATTTGATCTCGTTCTTGATTCTTCCAGCCAATTTGTCTACAGTCTGCATAGTGTTATAGATTAGATCAGTATGCAGGTTAATGGTTAATATAGTTCCCTGCAGGGATTTGCCTAAGCCCTGCAGCCCTTCTTGTTGGATAAGCAGTTTGTCTCGGATCTCTGGCATTTCCTTTTGCAGAATGCTAACTTCTCTTTTCAACGTATTCAAACTGACTGTTGGCTGCAGAGAGACCAATAGAAAACAAGGATCCAATGGCAGATGCACCGATAATTAAACCCGCGAGGAACCTTTTCTGACGTGTTTTACCACTCAGTTCTTCCTCAGTGACTATGAATTTCTGTAACTGTTCTAGCATGTGGGTAGTGGTGCGTTAAGCGTGTACAACTACATTAGATTTCTCGCCATTTGGTCCGTTATCGTTGCTTGAAGGTATCAGTGACTTGAAGTGTTTGCGGTATACGGCCCATGGGTCTAGCCGGGCGTATACCCGTTGAGTGTGGATGCGACAGTTTGTAAGAAGGAGCCCAGGAGCCTCCTGCAGGACGATGCCAGCTGGGGGGCCAGGCTCCACCACCTCACTTGACTGATCCAGTTGTAGGGTGAGGAGGAGGCACAGGATTCCGAGGGAGTCCATTCTGTAACATAGAGAAGGGTTTTTTTTTGTTTTATTGGGTTGATAAATGTGATCGGGAATGTTGGTGTATGCTTAAAGATAAGTCAAGTTTATTTGTACAGCGCTTTTAACAATAAACATTGTCACAAAGCAGCTTTACAGAATTTGAATGACTTAAAACATGAGCTAATTTTATCCCTAATCTATCCCCAATGAGCAAGCCTGTGGCGACGGTGGCAAGGAAAAACTCCCTCAGACGACATGAGGAAGAAACCTCGAGAGGAACCAGACTCAAAAGGGAACCCATCCTCATTTGGGCAACAACAGACAGCCTGACTATAATATTAACAGTTTTAACAGGTATAACCCTCAACTGTCCTCATGGGGCCGTCCTTCACAGGAGTGGGGCGATAAAACTCCGACCAGACACAGGGCACCAGGATGGATCAAGCAGGTCCGAGGGGCAGAAGAGGCCAGCATCTCAATCCCAGGATCAACATGTAACTCAGAGGGACAGATTGGGGGGGGGGGGGGAGAGAGAGAAAGAAAACATGTTGTTAGGTATGCCCTAAAAATGACAAGTATTAAATCTGTGTGGTAGGCTCGCAGAGACGAGAGTCTTTACATCAGGCATGACACACAATGGCATGTTAATATGGTAAAAAAAATATATCATGACCTGCTCTGGCTGGATGCTTGATTGGGTGATGGGAGCACACTCCTCAGCAATGATGAGATGCAGATGGGACCCTTAGGCCTGGCCAAGACAATTCAGTTACATTTCACCGGGTCTGGGACATGCGACAGAATGTCTGATGGCCGATTCCCTGCAGGCTACGATAGCCAGTCGAGGTCTCCACCGTCTCCACCAAAAGATTTCCTGTTGACTCCATGTAACTCAGAGGGACAGATTTGGAGTGGGGGGGGAGAGAAAGAAAACACAGGTGGTTAGGTATGCCCAATGTCACCTGAATAAGTAGGAACAGTATACATATTGCACCGAGTACAAGCAGGGACTCCGGCAACTAACTATGACAGCATAACTAAAAGGAGAGAGCCAGAAGGTAACACAGGCATGAGGGAGCCCCGGGACATAAAGCAGCCAGCCACTGCACCGTCAACAAACTCGAGTGAGCAAGCGAGTGGAGGACTGACAGCATCCATACATCCCAGTTTACCAAAACACTCTATGTCTGAGGACCCTCCAGATCTACTCCTTTACCTCAAACACCATTAACAAAAGGCTTGACTAAACAGATATGTTTTTAGCCTAGACTTAAATGCTGAGACTGTGTCTGATTCCCGAACATTACTTGGAAGGCTGTTCCATAACAGTGGGGCTTTGTAAGAAAAGGCTCTGCCCCCTGATGTAGCCTTCACTATACGAGGTACCAGCAGATAGCCTGCACCTTTTGATCTAAGTAGGCGTGGCGGGTCATAGAGGAGCAGAAGTTCACTCAGGTACTGTGGTGCAAGACCATTCAGTGCTTTAAAGGTCAATAGTAGTATTTTATAATCAATACGAAATTTGATTGGGAGCCAATGCAGTGTGGATAAGACAGGCGTGATGTGGTCATATTTTCTAGTTCTAGTAAGGACTCTTGCTGCGGCATTTTGAACTAACTGGAGCTTGTTTATGCACTTATTGGAACATCCAGACAGTAAGGCATTACAATAATCCAACCTGGAGGTAACGAAAGCATGGACTAGTTTTTCTGCATCATGCAATGACATTAAATTTCTTATCTTTGCAATATTTCTGAGATGAAAGAAAGCTATCCGGGTGATGTTATCAATGTGAGTTTCGAATGAAAGACTGGGGTCAAAAATCACTCTGAGGTCTTTTACTGCTGCACGTGAAGAAACAGAAAGGCCATCCAGAGTTACTGTGTAATCAGAAAACTTACTTCTAGCTTTATGTGGTCCTAGCACAAGTACTTCAGTCTTGTCAGAGTTAAGCAGAAGGAAATTTATAAGCATCCAGTGTCTAATGTCCTTAACACATTCCTCAATTTTATTAAGCTGGTGTCTCTCATCAGGTTTTGCAGAGACATACAACTGTGTGTCATCAGCATAACAGTGGAAACTAATACAATGTTTACGAATAATATCGCCCAGAGGTAACATATATAGAGAAAAAAGCAGTGGACCCAAGACAGAACCTTGTGGAACACCAAACTTTACCTCGGTACGTCTAGAAATATCACCATTTATATCAACATACTGATAACGATCCGTTAGATAAGACCTGAGCCAGGAGAGGGCCATTCCCTTAACTCCCACAACATTTTCTAGTCTATCCAGAAGAATGGAATGATCAATGGTATCAAATGCTGCACTAAGGTCAAGCAACACAAGTAGCGAGACACAGCCCTGATCAGACGCCAACAGTAGGTCGTTTACTACTTTAACCAGTGCTGTCTCTGTGCTATGATGAGGTCTAAATCCTGACTGATACATTTCATGGATGTTATTCCTATGTAAATATGAGCATAACTGCTGTGCCACAGCTTTTTCAAGGATCTTGGAGATAAAGGGGAGGTTTGATATTGGCCAATAATTGGACAGCTGACAGGGATCAAGGTCAGGTTTTTTAATCAGGGGTTTGATAACTGCTAGTTTAAAGGATTTGGGTACATAGCCAATCATAAGAGAAGAATTTATTATTTTTAGAAGCGGTTCAATTACTCCAGGCATTATCTGTTTGAATAGATGTGTCGGTAAGGGATCTAGTACGCAAGTTGAGGCTTTTGATGTAGAGATTAATGAAAGTAATTCAGTTTCTTTTAGGGGAGTAAAACATTCTAACTGATGATCTGATACAGTTATATTGTTAACTACAAGGTCACTTTCATTGTCTAACCTTAAATTAGTAGTTTGAATTTTTTGTCGGATATTCTCAATTTTGTCATTAAAAAAATTCATGAAGTCGTTGCTACTACATACTGCAGGTGTGCATCTGTCTATAGTGGACTTATTCCTGGTTAATTTTGCTACAGTATTAAATAGGAATCTAGGATTATTTTTGTTATCTTCTATTAGGGAGGAGAGATATGTTGATCTCGCAGCACTAAGAGCTTTTCTATACTTCAGGAAGCTCTCCTTCCACGCCAATTTGAACACTACCAATTTTGTTTGACGCCATTTACGTTCCAATTTTCGAGTGGTCTGTTTTAATGTGCGAGTGTCATCATTATACCAGGGTGCTAATTTTTTGTCTCTGACCATTTTCCTTTTTAGAGGAGCTACATTATCTAAAGTATGGCGGAATGTTGACTCTAAGCATTCAGTTGCCTGATCGAGTTCTGCAGGGGCTGACAGTGACCCAATCAAAGTTGACAGCTCTGGGAGATCATTTATAAAGCTCTGTGCAGTAGTTGACGTGAAAGTACGTTTAATACAGTAGCGTGGTGAGGTGCATATATTATTACTCAGACATATTTTGAATGAGATGAGACAATGATCTGAGATAACTTCAGACTGTGGAAGTATGACTATATTGTCTACGTTTAATCTGAATGTTAGTATTAGATCAAGGGTGTGACCACCATTATGGGTCGGTCCTATGACATTCTGCTTAATCCCGACTGAATCTAAGATGGACACAAACGCTGTTTTTAAAGGGTCTTCTGGGTTATCAAAGTGAATATTAAAATCTCCGACAACTAAAGCTTTGTCTAAGGAAATAACCAAATCTGAGATAAAATCTGCAAATTCAGAAAGAAACTCAGAATATGGCCCCGGGGGCCTGTAAATAATAAGCAATGGAATTAACTGGGTAGACTTATTTTTCGAGGCTACATACATTATATGAGTATGAAGAACTTCAAATGTATTAAATTTATAACCAGGTTTGTGTGTTACACCTAGATAATCGTTATAAATAACCGCGACGCCTCCTCCTCTGCCAGTTAGACGAGGCTGGTGTATATAACTGTATCCAGGAGGACTCGCTTCATTTAATAATAATAAGTGATCAAATAAGTGATGCATACAAGCTAAGTAGACAGGATGGGCCTAGCTATCATCCACCCCCTTTTGGAGTGAGGACTGTTCAAAAAGTTTGCTTCGATTATTATGGACCCATCGATATGAGAGCATTTGATTAGGTCGGGGTGTCCTAATGTGATACATGATGGGGAACGGTTTTCCCACGATCGAAAGGTCTCAACCAGGATGGTAGGAACTTCTCTGAGATTCGGGCGTAGTAGGCTTTGTGTCCTACACTCAAATCGAGATTCTTTTGGGCACCTGTAAAGGTTGACTGTAGGTGGCGTCGTAGGTCGCTGACATATTGATGTGTGGTGTATGCAATTGTGACGCTCATGGCCTCTGGTTAGTATAGGAGATGCAGTGGGAGAACCATTTCTCGCCCAGTCATAATCTCAAAAGGTGTGACTCCAGTGGTACACTGAGGGGTGGACCGAATGGCCCTTGGCACCAAGGGAAGTTTCACATCCCAAATTTTACCATGGGGGGTGACATACTTCTGCAGCATGCTCACAATGGTTTGAATGGCTCGCTCAGCCTGACCAGAGGATTGAGGGTGGTACGTGATATGGAATTTCGCCTCGACGCCTAACATGTTCCACAGCGCAGCCATTACACCAACAGTGAAATGGGTGTCTGTATCTGAGTCGATGGATGGAGGGAGGTTTTTCAAAGAATTGTGGCCACTAGGGGGAATCACGATGTTGGATGTTTCGACACCGGACTCGGTGTGCATAGACATGAACTGAAGTTCATCAGAAATTTGATCTCGCGTGGCACTTGGTTGATCAGTGTTCGTACTAATCTCATTGCAACGAGTTTGTGCATGATTTGTGGGATCCAACGACTGTGGGATTTTGATTTGTGTAAAGCTGACTAAGTTTATATTGCAGGGCTTGGTTGGGATTGGGTCGCCTTGTGAGAGCCGTGTGTCAGAGATGGTGGTGAAGACTGTAGCGCACGTGAGAGGTGCGTTTTGTGTGTTTGCCTTCACCACCAGGGGGGGCTCTACATCCTGACCCTCGCCTGCTGTTTCAGAGGGATCTCCTCCCCCTTTCACAAGATCTACCCGTGGTTCCTGGCCTAGTCATGGCAGTAGATAGCGTTTGTCATTTTTCTCGGGCTCTTTGGTTTTATCGGTTGAGGAATTTGACTGTTCCTGTAACAGTTTCCTAAATTCAGCCAAGCAGGCCTTTAAAGAGTCCAGTTCTGAGTGGGACTCATCAGGTTGGTCCGAGTCACTGTGTTGTTCATTTCTACCTCTACGTTTAGTGTTACGGTCAGAACGCTCCTACCATCTTTGGCCAGAGCAGGGATGACGGTCTTGCTGCCAACCGTTTTGTTCCTTATGACCCTTTTTACATGATGGGTGGTTGCCATAGTCACTATGACCTTGCCATTGGTCTCTCCTGGCCTTACCTTGCCGATTCTCCCACTCACCTTGGTGATGGCTCGGCAAGGAACGGGCTGGACCGGGATTTTTCCAGATGGGTCCCCCTTTCGGTGCTTCACCTCCTTCTAAGTTTAGCGGGGGCTTGTCCTCACCTTGGAGGCTAAGGACTCTGGGTTCATCATCGTTTCCGTTTACGGTTTTGACAATGGTCTCCCAGGTCATTTGGGCTAGCTGCCTAGTTTCCTTCATCGAGTAGCAATTTTGCCGACACATCAGTGTGACTTGAGTCTGCACGCTTGGGTGGAGGTTATGTAAGAAAAGGGATTTGAAGCCCCTATCTTCTTCTAAACCTGGTGCGTTGCTACCCTGAAAGTAGGCGGTACGTAGCCATCTATAATATTCACGAGGCGCCTCAGACCGTTTCTGTTTGATTTGTATAGCACACAATGTCACGGAGGTTTCATCCATGTACGGCGCATATTCTTCCCTCATGTAATTGCGAAGTTTCGAATAACTATCGTGAACGTTTGGTGGTAGTGTCTCTAAAAAAGCATGGATGCTACTACTGGAGGTCTTCCAGACCAGTTTAAGCTTCTCTCATGTTGTGGCTCTCGGTAGGTCCATCAGGCATCAGTCAATTTCTCGTAAATAATCATTTACGTTGGTTCTTTTATTATCGGGATCGAATCGCTCAATATCTTTGGCAAGTAGGTCAATTTGCCATATGCGGAGGGCTTGGTGCGCATCTTTACGCGACCCCCTTCGCTCTCCTGAGTGCTCACTATCTGAGCTACTCTGGAATTGCTCCCATTCCGCATGAGAGTTGTAGTCTGATTCACCCGAAGGCGGATCAGGGAAGCTGTAGCGCATTGACCTAGGTGTGCCACGGACCTGGGCTCGGGATGAGCGCAGGGCGACTCCACCCTGGCTAGACGACGACGGAGTAGTGTAGCGGGTTGATGGAGGTTGGCGGGATGCCTGGTGCTTGACCAGGTAATCCTCGGTGTCCAGTTCGGACGCCTCTTCCCGCTCTAAACTTTGATGCATGGTTGGGGGTCTCTCATGCCCCTCTTTAGGGTTCTGCTCCTTGGCAGCCCTTCCGGTGCCTTTCTTGGCTTTCTCTAGCCTTTCGGCGCACTCATCAAGGGAGTCCTTCAAGAGGCTACGCTCCCTAGATAACTCATTGACCTCAGCTGTCAGCTCGGCGTTGCTGGTGGTCAGCCTGTCAACCTCTCCGTGCAGGGATCTGATCTCTTGATCAGCATCCTGGAAGTGTAACAAGAATAGTTTACCTAGTGCATCTTGGACACTGATTGTTGTTCTCCTTGGATCTCTCATTTGTGCTATTGAGTTGATTATGTTAGCTTGGCAATCATGCCTACTCATGCCCCTAATCATTGCCCTATTGGAGTCAGAGCAGTGAATGAGGTCTGCGATGACCTCAAAAAGAGACACGTCTTGCTCATTGTCTTCAGTCTCTGAGATGTGAGGGGATGCCATTTTACTTAGATTGGGTATTGGGTAATTAACCAATCAATGAGTTAATTATTAATCAATTAGGATTAATTAATATTAACTATGTAATTAATTAATTAACAAGGTTTATTTGTTTGGAGATGTTCTCTTATCCTAAGTTATCAATAGGTTGTTAGAATTTGTGATATGGTTATCACACTCCTGTTTTAACACACCTGGGGATATACCTTAGCAGAGCTGAATCTGCTGTAACAATACTCAAGAAGTCGACAAACCAATCTCCTCACACGGCGCACCAATTATGTAGGTGTAATTAATGATTTTTTGTATTTAGGATTGGATAAGTGATCAATCTTTAATAATTACATGAAATCAGTCTCATTAAATTTGAAGGTTAATAATTAAAATGAATCAATCCTATTGAATCATTTAATTTGACTCATTTGAATTGAATCATACCATAGAATCAGTCTCATTTGAATCGTTTGAAGTGAATCATTCAATGAATCAAGTCAGTGAATCGAATCAGTGAATCATTTAGTGAATCAGTGAATCATTTAGTGAATCAGTGAATCATTTAGTGAATCATACCATTAATCCTGGTAAATTACCAGACAGCTAAAATGGTATCTTCCAAATTATTATTGATCACTTACCATATTACAAATCATCTACACCTTTCCTTGAATTCTTTGCGATTGGGCCACTTCAAAGTATCGAAACAGCAGATAGACACCACACACAATTTCAATAATAATGGAGTTTATTATAACAAGGATAATAAAAATTTTAATTAAAAAAAAGAAAAGGAAAAAAATTAACAATTTAATAGCAGCAGAATTGAATCTTCTGTAAACAAAGTGTGTGTGTGTGTGTGTGTGTGTGTGTGTGTAAAGAGTT
The DNA here is from genome assembly GCF_027579695.1 of Neoarius graeffei. Taxonomy (NCBI): domain Eukaryota; kingdom Metazoa; phylum Chordata; class Actinopteri; order Siluriformes; family Ariidae; genus Neoarius; species Neoarius graeffei. Next base: position 113,161,982 of record NC_083573.1, on the reverse strand, counting down.
AGCTTTGTAGTTTAATCAGACAGGAATGCTAGCTGCCCTATGTGTAGCCACATGGTTAGCTTTGTGGCTAATCAGACAAAGAGAAGCTAGCTAGCATATGCTTCTTCAAGTCTAGCAGGTCACGTGTGTTAAAAACTAAAATTAACAATTAAAATGCATTCAAACGGTCATCCGTGATATAGATATATGTGTATATGGCTTTAAATGTAGGCACAGGAGAATTTGCTATAAAGGTTGAATTGAAATCAGGACTTATGATTTTTATTCAAAGATGAGATACAGGATCTCGTGTTCAAAACTTAGTATGTGGGGGAAGGGGCCCACATGTGCTCCTTGGAGAACAAAGGGAGCTGGCTCTGCTTTCTATTTAAAACACGTGTGAGGCCCAGTGGAGGGAAAACTTTTCCAGCCAGCTAATGCCCTAGCTTTTCTAGTATTACCCGACTTACTGAAATCTTAATGAGATCAGGATATGTGTGAGTAATGAAATTAGGATGTTAGGAAGGAGAGAGTACATGCAAAAACTTATGGATTAACCAATTTTAAATCAACAAACAAATGATAGAGAACCAAAATTCAGTGTATACACTTCATTTAACTTCATATAACTTCACATTAAGTGAATAACTAATTCCTAGGACTTAAACTTCTGTTTGCCCAATGCCTGTTCTTACTGCAAAGAGTCTCGTCTTCTGTCTGAAGAAATTCGAGGCGGAAGGTTGCGCTTCGGTGAGAGAGAGAGGAGTTCTGAAGCTTTCTTTGGTGATCTTCGTAGTTGATAAGACGAAAAGTCTTTGTTCAACACCGTGCATGGATTTTAAAAGAAAGAAAACTGCTTTTGCTTGCAGTTGCGTACGCTTTAAAAGAAAAATAATACTTGCAAACCGGTTTAATAACTCGCTTGAGTTGATGATCACATGTTTCCGAAATCTAACTTGATCAGGGTTAGATAGAGAAGAAAACGCGTGGTTTAGACATCTGATGGTAAGTACTCTTCATTCAGCCCGTCTTGCTGAGAGTCGGACACGAAAGAGCGAAAATGTCTGGATTCCAACTCTTTTTCTTGGAATGCTGAAAGATGTGATGTAAGTGATCCCGCCCAGGCGTGACGTAGTCAACGCGGAAGTTGGCTGGAAGTTGTAGTTCTTAGACACAAGATGGCGCATGATACCTACACCAGGGACTTTAATCATGCTGATCTGAAAGCAGTCCTCCCTGTCATGGTCCTACCTGTGTGTGGCAGTGGGGGCATGGTCAGGCACTGGTCTGTGACAGGAGGGCGGAGTCAGGGAAGGTAAGTGGCAGAATCACTACACCTGAGAGCAGTTAACCTGTTTGTGTGTCTTCCCAGTGACCTTGCCCTACTTAAGGAGGGAGAGCGAGAGCAGAGGAGCTCATCCCTGAACTAGACGCCAGTTGTGTGTGTTGTTTGGTGTTGAAATTGTTCACTGAAAAGTGTGGCAATAAAGCCTATTTTGAACCCGATCTCTGTCCTGCCGTCCTCTGTGCTCCACCCCCACATACAGAAGTGTTACACTGTGGGTTTCCTCTCTTCAGGTAACATCTCCACTCCTCTCCACTCAGCATTACTGGCCACGCCCTCATACACTTCCTCTTATTTACTCTCAGTGGCTGTCATTGGCTGTTGCCTATCACCTGCTCCTCCTCTGTGTGTTTTTAAGCTGCTGTCCTCCCAAGCTTCAGTGTCAGATCGTCTTCTAGGCGTCGACTCCGTCAACTCTTCAGTCCTGGTAACCTGACCCTGCATTTCTGTCCCTTATCTTGCTACCTGATCTGTGACTCTGTGTTCCAGCCTGTTCCCCACTCCTGCTTGTTGTGCTGTCCTGTCTGTCTGCTGAGGGACTGCTCACTGGGAGACTGCCTGAACACCTAGTGCCATCAGCTTACAGCCTCCCTACTCTGACAACACCTGATCCTGTCTGATCTCTGCTGCTAAGCAGGGTCAAGCCTGGTCAGTGCTTGGATGGGAGACCACAGACATCACCACCATGCTCCCACCAGCCATCCCTGCCTCTCAGTCCTCCTGCCACTGAACTTCACACACTCCCAACTCCCTTTCCTTTCCCCTGTTATCAATAAAACTCAACATTTAACTTGTGCTCTTGGGTCCTCATCTGTTTCCCCTGACAGAATGATCTGACCAGCATGGTGATTGAGCCTGGAGTGACTGGAATGTACAGATGGAGAAATAAACCGGATGGCTGGCGACATTGCATCTCTGCTTCAGCTTGACCACCAACAACGACAGCAGTTCAACCAGCAGCAACAACTATTGCAACAGCTCCAACAACAGCAGCATCAGCTAACCCAGGTCCTGCAAGTTCTCACCAACCTCACCACTCCATCCGCTCATGTTCCACCTGCTCTGGCTCCCGGTGAACTGGAACCGAAGATCGGTAATCCGGAACGTTTCAATGGTGACCCACACCAGGTCCGGCCATTCCTGACCAGCTGCTGTATCCAGTTCTCTCTGCAGCCCAGGACCTTCTCAACGGAGGGAGCCAAGGTGGGGTATGCCATCACTCACCTGACCGGCCAGGTTTGGCTGTGGGGGACAGCTGAATTCGACCGGCCTGTGCCTCCTTCAGTGCCTTCGCCGAGGCAAGGCAAGTTTATTTATATAGCACATTTCATACACAATGGCAGTTCAATGTGCTTTACAGAAGTAAAAACAAAACAGTAAACAATAGAGAAATAAAATTACATAAAATAATTTTATCTTTATTCTAAAATAATTAATTAAAAGAATTAAAAGAATTAAAAGAAAATAATAAGAATTAAACAACAGTAGAAATAAAATATTAAAATGCCAAAAAGAAAAAGGAGAAAAAGAAAGAGAAAGGGGGGAAAAAAACTAGCAGAATAAAATAGAATAAAGTTAAAGTAAATTTAAAACATGCAGAGAAAGTAAAGATTATAAAAAATGTAAAAATATTAATTATTTAACAGAAAGCATCTGAAAACAACTTGGTCTTTAACCTAGATTTGAAGCTGCCAACAGCAGGAGCATTTTTAATGTCCTCTGGCAGTTGGTTCCATAGCTGTACTGCATAGTAGCTAAAAGCTGCTTCACCACACTTTGTTTTAACAACTGGTTTTAATAGTAAATTTTTCTGTTGCGATCTGGTAGATCTGATTGGGTTAAGTCGCTGCAACATATCAGAGAGGTAATTGGGCCCTGTACCATTTAGAGATTTGTACACCAGCAGCAATGCTTTAAAGTCAATTCTGTAGCTTACTGGAAGCCAGTGAAGGGACCTTAGAATTGGAGTAATGTGCTCTGTTCTTTTTGTTCGTGTGAGAACCCTAGCCACTGCATTTTGAACCAGCTGAAGTCGTTTGATGGTCTTTTTTGGCAGGCCTGTGAAAAGGCCATTGCAGTAATCAACCCTACTAGAGATGAAGGCATGTATTAGTTTTTCCAGATCATGTTTTGACATAAGTCCTCTTAGTTTGGAAATGTTTTTTAGGTGATAAAATGCCGTTTTAGTGATTGCTTTCATGTGACTGTCAAAGTTTAGCTCGCTGTCAATGAAAACACCAAGATTTTTAACTATTTCTTTAGTTTTAATCCCTTTTGTGCCAAGAATAGTGGTAATCCTGAGTCTTTCATCTTTTTTTCCAAATAGAATTACTTCTGTTTTATCTGTGTTCAGCTGAAGAAAATTTTGTGACATCCAGCTATTGATTTGATCGATACACTGGTAGAGACATTCAAGGGGGGCATAATCATTTGGTGATAGAGCAAAATAAATTTGGGTATCATCTGCATAGCAGTGATACAAAATTGAATTTTTATTGATAATTTGCCCAAGTGGGAGCATATAAAGGTTGAAAAGTAATGGTCCAAGAATCGACCCCTGGGGGACACCACAGGTCAAGGGCATTGACGTTGAGGAACAATTTCCCAGGGTAACAAAGAAGCTTCTATCTTTTAAGTATGATTTTAACCAATTGATAACTTTACCAGTCAATCCAACCCAGTGTTCAAGTCGATATAGCAGTATGTTGTGATCAACAGTATCAAAAGCTGCACTGAGGTCCAGTAATACCAGGACCGATGTTTTGCCTGCATCAGTATTAAGACATATGTCATTTATAACTTTAATCAGCGCTGTTTCAGTGCTATGATTGGCACGAAATCCTGACTGAAAATTATCAAAATGGCTGTTTGATATCAAGAAGGCAGTTAATTGATTGAAGACAATTTTTTCCAGGATTTTCCCAATGAATGGTAGATTTGATATTGGCCTGTAATTATTTAACACTGAAGGATCCAGATTATTTTTTTTAAGAAGGGGCTTTACAACAGCTTTTTTTAGGGACACAGAAACAACACCAGTCTCCAAGGATGTATTTATAATTTGAAGCACATCTGTAATTATAAGATGAAGAACAGACTTAAAAAAGTTGGTGGGCAGAATGTCCAGTTCAGATGTTGAGGAACTGAGATTTTGTACAGTTTTTTCAAGAGTCTCATAATCACTTAAACAAAATTCTGACATTGTGTTAAAGTTATCTATCTGTGTCATTGGTGATTGCAGTTTTTCAATTTTTTGCAACTGAGATATATTATGAGAAATATTCTGCCGTATTTTATCAATTTTACCTTTGAAGAAGGATTCAAACTCATTGCATTTATTAACTGAGAGAAGTTCAGGTGCTAATTGTGGTGGGGGATTAGTTAGCTTCTCTACTGTTGAAAATAGCACACGGGCATTATTCATATTCCTGCTGATGATATTGGAGAAGAAAGACTGTCTTGCTTTACGAATTTCATAATTATAATTACAAAGCATCTCTTTATGGATTTGATAATGGATGTGAAGTTTAGATTTGCGCCATTTTCTTTCAGTCTTTCTACATTCTCTCTTTAGCAGTTTAACAGCCGGGTACTGCTTCCATGATGCTTTCTGCTTATCATTGACTCTTTTTATTTTGAATGGAGCAATATCATCCATAATTTGGGTCATATTTAAATTAAAAAATTCCAGTAAATCATCTACAGAGTCTGACATTTTGGTTGAGTTCTGAGAGAGAGCTTGCTTAAAAAGAGCACATGTGTTGTCGTTTATGACTCTCCTGCCTATAGTCGTTGAGCTATTCTGAATGTGAGGAGACATAGAAACTTCAAAGAAAACACAGAAATGATCAGATAAGGCCAGGTCAACAACAGTATAAGAAACAGTAAGACCCTTTGTGATGACGAGGTCAAGAGTATGACCACGAGAGTGGGTCGGCCCCTGTACATGTTGTACTAGGTTAAAGTTATCAATAATTGCAAATAGCTCTTTGGCATAAATGTTATCAGTATTATCTACATGCAAGTTAAAATCCCCAGATATAATAAGACAATCAAACTCTAAGCAAATGACTGATAACAATTCACCAAACTCTTCAAGAAAGACTTTGGCTGAATGTCTCGGAGGCCTGTAAATAGTTAATAATATGTTAGGAGAGCATGTAACAAGTGCACATAAGTGTTCAAAGGACATAAAATCACCAAGTGAGGATTGTTTACATTGAAAAGAGACTTTGAATATATTTGCAATCCCTCCACCTTTCCCTTGTCGGTTAACATTCAAAAAATTAAAATTTGGGGGAGCTGCTTCGATAAGGGTAGTAGCACTATTTGCTTGATCCAGCCAGGTTTCGGTTAGAAGCAAAAAATCAAGATTGTGTTTACAAATAAGATCATTAATTAAAAATGACTTGTTTAAAAGTGGTCTAATGTTCAAAAGGGCTAGTTTTACAGTAATATTTGGTTGTGCACTCTGATGCTGTTTTAACACAGGAAGGAGATTAGATTGGTTCACCCCCAGGGTTAAATGTGCTCTATGTTTTCTGTTTCTTATCAACACAGGAATAGTGTCAACATCGGATCCCTGCTTTTTTCTACATCCATTTGCAGGGACCCAGAGTACATCAAACAAGACTTTCTAAATGTTCCATTTGGTTTGAGGGTGAAAGGACTGGAGATGACATGTATCTTTTGGATGGTGAAAAAGATTTGTAGCCAGCTGAAAGTCCTGGACGAACACAATTTTGATGAACTGGGTACACTGCTTGTCGCGACAAATTTGGACTAGAAAAAGAGAGTGTAGCCATAGGAAGCAATTTTTTCATGCTATTTGGGAAATCCATCCGAGGAGAAGTGGAGTCGTCTGTCCTTGAATGTTGGGAGGCCTGCAAGTCAGATGTTTGTGTGTCCTTGATGACGACTTGCAAAGATGATTGTTTAGGCTTTGTAACTATGTCAGTCTGTGACATCTTATCAACTGTTTTCCTCGGTGCTGGCTGAGAAAAGATTGCAAGTTTGTAATGGTCTGCTAAGACTTTGGCTCCAATCCACCTGAGTTCAGTGCTATTTGGCTTGTAGAATTCTTTGCGATTCCAAAAAAGATTAAAATTGTCTATGAAATTCATACCAAATGAAGAACAAGTTTTTCCAAGCCAGGTGTTAAGACTGAAGAGTCGAGAAAAAGCAAAACTTCCTCTCGCTGGGAGTGGGCCACTGATAAAAGATTGAATTCCAGTCTTATAGAGCTCAGAAAAAAGTTTTCTGAAATCATCTTGGACAAACAGCTGTTCTCTGAAAACATCGTTTGCTCCCACATGTACAACGATACGCTTAATCGTTTTATGCTCGGACATGAGTTTCAAAATGCTGTCTTTGGTGTCAGAGATGGATGCATTTGGAAGACAACAAATAATCATCTCATAACCTTTTAATTGTCTTACAGTGGAATCACCAAGAACAAGGGTTGTGGGATCAGGTGGTGTTACGAGCTGCTTTTTGCCTCTTCTCACAGCTCTTCGATCTTGGTGTGATCTCTTTTTACTATGTGTTTGTCCACTTGACAAATCCTCCTCCACATCCCTGAGGCATTCAAATTTGTTCTGAAGCTTTATGGGCTGTGGATTTTCCATAGGATTGTAGATCCTATTGTAATTTGTAGAACGAGCTGGTGTTGAAGTAATTACTTTTCTGTTTTTGTTTTTGGGCTTAGCACCCATCATTTGCCAGTTTTCAGTACTCACATTTTGTACAGCTTGAGTGATGAATTCTTCCACTTGGTCTGCAATGTCCTCAGTCTGTCGGAGCGCAATCTCTGCATTCTCAGCCACTGTTTCTGTACTCCTTTCCTGAGATATCGCTTTTAATTCGTCCGTCTTTGGCAGAGCATTAATCTTTGATTCCAGAATAGAAATCCTCTGTTCTAATTCCATGCATTTTCTGCAGGATTTTTTGCTTCCTGGCATTTAAAAAAAAAAAAAAGTGGAAATTAAAATTAAAAGCTTATAAAGATGAAGAAAAGAGAAAAAAAAAGTGGAAATTCAATGAGAAAGTAAAGTATAGAAATAAAGATTAAGAAAGCAGGAGCAAAGCAAAGAAGCGTCCTACTCGCTTGAGTAGGAGGAGCAAAAAACGAGGAGATGTTAAAGGTGTTCGACCTGGGCTCGTCAAGAACAGAGGCGTCACGAGCACTGATGAGTATCCGTCAGGGCAACCGGACAGTGGCAGACTACTCCATCGACTTCCGCACCCTGGCGAGGTGCAGTTCATGGAACATGGCGGCGCTGGTGGACGCCTTCCTCCACAGTTTGGCGGACTACATCAAGGACGAGCTCGTTTCCCATGAGCAACCCCCGACACTCGATGAGGCCATTGCCCTCGCTGTACGCATCGATCACCGTATCCAGATCCGCCGACGAGAGAAGGGGCGTCCAAGTCAACCTGCCACCCGCACTTGGGGTGAGTCTTCCGCTGCCCAGTTCCCGCCTGTCATGCCCCAAAGCCGACATAATCAGTCTGAGCCCATGGAGATCGGCCGTGCCTCCCTCACCCCCTAGGAGCGACAGCACCGCCTAACCTCCATCAGTAAACCCCTGCTTCAGCTCCACCTTCAGCTTCCCGACACTGCTTGTGCCCTGGCTGCCCTGGTGGACTCTGGAGCCGAAGCTAACATCATGGACACAGAGCTCGCACAGCAGCTGGGTGTGGGGTGCCACCATCTTACTCCACCCGTTCCTGTACGAGCAATTACGACATTGGCAATCGCTAGCTACTGGCGGTCAAGCTTGCCCTCGAGGAGTGGCGCCACTGGTTGGAGGGGTCTAAGGTTCCGTTTGTGGTCTGGACAGACCACAAAAACCTGGAATATATCCAGACAGCCAGGAGGCTAAACTCCCGCCAGCGCCGGTGGTCACTATTCTTCACCCGCTTCAACTTTGTCCTTTCCTACCATTCTGGCTCCCGCAACATCAAACTGGATGCATTCTCCCGGATGTTTCAGAGGGATGAGGCTTCCAAGGAGGAATTAACACCCATCCTCCCAAGCCCCTGTGTCGTTGCTGCCCTGACCTGGGACATCGAGGAGCAGGTTCGAGAGGCCATCAGGGACCAGCCAGGCCCCAGCGCTTGCCCCTCCAACCGTCTCTACATCCCAGCTGACCTGAGGTCTCAGGTGATTCAATGGGGACACAACTCCCACCTGGCCTATCACCCCGGGGTCACACGCTCCCTCCATCTGCTGTCTCAGCAATTCTGGTGGCCGTCGATGAGGAGGGACATCCAGGATTTTGTGAGAGCCTGCCCCACTTGCAACCAGCACAAGTCCCCCAGGCAGCCCCCAGCCAGGTTACTCCAGCCCCTGCCAGTACCCATGCATCCCTGGTCCCATGTCTCCCTGGACTTTGTTACTGGTCTTCCTCCATCGGAAGGTAATACGGTCATCCTCACCATCGTGGACTGCTTCAGTAAGATGACCCACTTTGTGCCTCTCCCAAAACTGCCAACTGCTAAGGAGACTGCCCGGGTCATCTTAGAACATGTCTTTCGGGTCCACGGCCTGCCCAGGGATATCATTTCCAACCAGGGCCCACAGTTCTCCACCAGTTTCTGGAGGGAATTCTGCCACCTCCTTGGGGCCACTGCCAGTCTGTTGTCCGGGTTTCACCCACAGTCAAATGGCCAAACTGAGCGCATGAATCAGGAACTGGAGAAGGCACTTAGGTGTGTGGCTTTGCGCAACCCCCACGCCTGGGCTCAACATCTGCTCTGGGTGGAATATGCCCACAACTCCCTCACCAGCTCTGCCACCGGACTCTCCCCCTTCCAGTGTGTGTATGGGTATCAACCACCTCTGTTTACCAGCCAGGAGGGAGAAGCCACCTGCCCGTCTGCTCTCGCCTACGCCCGCCGCTGCCACCGCACATGGGCCCAGGCCCGCACCGCACTCCTGAAGTCCAGTACCAGCTATGCTATTGGGGCTAACTGGTGGAGGACCCCTGCACCCGTTTACCATGTCGGCCAGAAGGTATGGTTGTTGGCTCGAGACCTACCACTACAGGTGGAGTCATGCAAATTGGCGCCTTGCTACATTGGACCCTTTCCCATACAGAAGGTCATCAGTCCCACTGCAGTTCGGCTGCTGCTGCCCAAAACCATGAGGATACATCCCACCTTCCACGTCTCCAAACTCAAACCGGTGCACAAGAGTCCCCTGGTCCCGGCAACACCGCAGCCTCCTCCTCCACGCTTCATTGATGGTGGACCAGTCTACACGGTCCAGCGACTGCTCCACTCATGACGAAGGGGTAGGGGCATCCAATACTTGGTAGACTGGGAGGGTTATGGTCCTGAGGAGAGGGCATGGGTCCCTGCTGGAAGGATTCTGGATCCGGCCCTCATCGCCGACTTCCATTGACTACACCCTGACCAGCCCTCCATCCGACGGGGTCGACGTAGGGGTTCTCACCGTGCAGATCCCCTTCCAGACCCTGCCCCTGCTCCAGTGCCCGAGCCTGACACTGAACCAAATCCTGGGCGGGGGCCCTTGGATGACGAGTCTTCCGACGGTGAAGATGGTGCAGAGGCTATGGACACTGACCGGTCAGAGGAATTCTGACCCTCCACCGGGATTCCCCCTCCTCCCGCCCGTCTTGGTGGATCTGTGGCTAGGGACTTCTGGAGCCGTCCCTTGAGGGGGGGGTTCTGTCATGGTCCTACCTGTGGGTTTCCTCTCTTCAGGTAACATCTCCACTCCTCTCCACTCAGCATTACTGGCCACGCCCTCATACACTTCCTCTTATTTACTCTCAGTGGCTGTCATTGACTGTTGCCTATCACCTGCTCCTCCTCTGTGTGTATTTAAGCTGCTGTCCTCCCAAGCTTCAGTGTCAGATCGTCTTCTAGGTGTCGACTCCGTCAACTCTTCAGTCCTGGTAACGTGACCCTGCATCTCTGTCCCTTATCTTGCTACCTGATCTGTGACTCTGTGTTCCAGCCTGTTCCCCACTCCTGCCTGTTGTGCTGTCCTGTCTGTCTGCTGAGGGACTGCTCGCTGGGAGACTGCCTGAACACCTAGTGCTGTCAGCTTACAGCCTCCCTACTCTGACAACACCTGATTCTGTCTGATCTCTGCTGCTAAGCAGGATCAAGCCTGGTCAATGATTGGATGGGAGACTGCAGACATCACCACCATGCTCCCACCAGCCATCCCTGCCTCTCAGTCCTCCTGCCACTGAACTACACGCACATTCTCCCAACTCCCTTTCCCCTGTTATCAATAAAACTCAACATTTAACTTGTGCTCTTGGGTCCTCATCTGTTTCCCCTGACACTCCCCAAATTCCATCAACACAAAGTGTACAACCAGGGGAGAAAAAACACTGGACAAGTTATACACAAACATCAGACAAGCCTACAGGGCTAAACCCCTAGCACACCTTGGCCAGTCTGATCACATGTCCCTGCTTCTGATCCCTGCATACACCCCCCTCCAACAAGCTCCCATTATGACCCGGACTGTTAGCACATGGCCTGAGGATGCCTCCCACCAGCTACAGAACTGCTTCCAAAGAACCGACTGGGAGGTTTTTGCTCACCAGGACCTGGAGAACCACACTACAGTAGTCCTGGATTACATCAGGTTTTGCATGGACAATGTCACCAGGGACAAACGTATAAGGATTTATCCCAATAGGAAGCCCTGGATGACAAAGGAGGTCCAGAGCCTGTTGAAAGGTAGGAATACTGCTTTCAGGTCGGGGGGTAAGGCACTCGACAGTGCAGCTAGAGCCAACCTGAAAAGAGGCATCCACGAGACCAAGGCAATATACAGAAGGAGGATAGAGGACCAGCTCAGGAGCAACAACACCAGGCAGGTGTGGCAGGGTTTCCAGCACATCACCAGTTACAGATCCAGCAACTCCCTGCCCACAGAGGGAGACTCTTCTCTGGTAGAGGAGCTGAACATCATCTTTGCCCACTTTGAGGTGACACCACCAGCAGCTCCATCACAGCCGCCTGTCCACAGCAGCCTCACACTCACGGTAGAGGAGTGTGAGGTGAGGCGGGTGATGAGGAAGGTAGTGGTGGTGCCAAGAGTGTGAGCGTTGCCAGATTAGTAAAGATACGCAGCCAGTGGCTCATAGTTTTATGGGGCATTTGTTGGCCTCTCGACCCAATGAAATCTTGGCCCTAGATTTCACGATTTTGGAGCCTACCCGTAGTGGCATTGAAAATGTCTTGGTAATGACTGACATCTTCAGTAAATATACATTAGCTATCCCTACCTGGGATCAACGTGCTGCTACCGTGGCCCAAGTTCTGGTCAATGAATGGTTCTACAAACTGGGGGTTCCCAGTCGTGTCCATTCAGACCAGGGCCGAAACTTTGAAGGCGCGTTAATTCACCAGCTCTGTCAGATGTATGAGATTGCAAAGTCCCGAACAACTCCTTACCATCCGGCTAGCAATGGCCAATGTGAGAGGTTTAACCGAACGCTGCATAATTTGTTGCAGACTTTGCCTGCATCGCAGAAACGCAACTGGATGACGGGCCTCCCCCAAATGGTGTTTTGTTATAACATGACCCCGCACCAGTCCACCGGTGAATCACCGTATTTCCTTATGTTTGGTCAAGATCCCAAACTGCTGGTGGACTTTTTGTTGGGTAGGGTAGCTGATCCTGTGGCGGGGACTGTAACAGACTGGATAGCGGAACACCAACGGTGACTTAACCTTGCCTTTAGTGGGGCAAGGGACCGCTTGGCTAATGCAGCAGAATATCACCAGCAGCTTCATGGTCAGCGGGGGCGGGAGTTGCCGTTGGAGGAGAGCCAGCTTGTTTATGTCTGTGAACATAGTTTTAGGGGTCGTAACAAAATTCAAGATTGATGGCATCCAGTGTTGCATAAGGTAATTAAGGCTCCACAGTCAGGTGGTGTCATTTACACTATTGCACCCATTGATGCCCTGGGCAAAACCAAGCATGTGCATCGTACCATGCTGAAACGTTATCTTGGCTTAAACCCTGTGTGTAGTTCTCCCCCTCCTGCCCCAGGTTTGCCGGCTTTGCAGGAGGACGATTCCAATGAGGACATTGGCTTGTTGGTGGCTACTAGGTCTAATAACCCCTAATGTTTGCTTCCAGCACCGGCAGTTGCTTCCGTTGTGTTGCCTCTGGTTACTGTTCGTTCTAGTGTACAGTCTCCAGTTGGCAATACTTACCATTCTCGACTGTCGCTCCCCGAGTTGGTGACTGCTTCTTTGGCGCTACCGCATCGTAGTATGTTGTCTCCATCTTGTGGCCCCCAGAGTAGTCTCCCCTTGAACCAAGGGACAAATGAACAGTTGGCCATTTCTTCAGCTAGCCCCCTCCAAGGTGAGGCCTCTGAGGCTGCTGTGCCATTACCTGCCCAGACCAATGATATTGGTGGAGTACAACGATCGGCGCGAGTAACTGCAGGTCAACATTCTAACCCATACCATCTTCCGCGATCGGTGGGAAATGCCAGTTGAGGATGACATATAGCTTTACAGCAAGTAAGGATTCATTGTCAGGACGACAATGCAAATCCCGGGGGTAGATTGTAGCGAGGTGGGTATTGTTTTGTTTTTTTGTTTTTTTGCCATACCCATGGTACTTGCATCATGACATCATTCATCTTACCTAGCTGATTGTTCAGCTGATTGCTCAGCTGATTAACCGCTGGCGAGGTATAGTTGGGGATGGGCATTCGCGAGCTGAGTGGGATAGCTGACAGTTGGTGTGTCTTTTATCTCCACTTTATGCGGTTTTGTTTGTTCTTTGTGCTCGTATCTGTTGTGGAATTTTAATTGGTGCATTCATGTTCCCCGCCATTGTGTGAGTGCATCTTTCCTTCTGTTGCTGGCCCTTCCCTTTGTGCTTAGGTAGGTCACACTTATTATGCTAATAAGCCTGTTAGGCATTTATGTTGTGTGTTGAGTTGGTTTTAATAAAGGCATCTGTTTTTTTTTTTTAGCATGGGTTTAGGAATTTCTTCCTGCGTGCTGGTCTGTAGTTTTTCTACTATATTCCAACGTGAGTAGACACCTTTAACTTTTGATTAGTTAGTTTAATGGTGCCTATGTTTTAATGTATGCTTTGCATTTGTAGGCACGTTAGCGTAGCTGAGGACCTCAAGTCATCTCTTCAGGTGTTGCTGTTTTGTCCCCGCTAAATATATACTCTGTTGATCCACTGTTGTGGTGTTTTTGGTGGCTCATCGCTGCTCTAACCACAACTCGAGTGTGTGGCTGGTTGTTTGCCGGCTGGGATTGGTTCTGTGTGTATGTGAGACTGGTAGAAGTGTGTTTGGTTTTTTTTCAATTTAAGTTAAGAGGTCTCGGTGAGAGCGCGACCGATATGTTTCATTTTATTTTTTTTTTGTTTCCTTTATCGCGATATTTGGATTGACTTATCCTGATTTTGTTTCTTTTGTTTGGTCCTGTGTTTAATGGCACCTTCATTTGCATGATCTGCATGTCATTGCTTTTGATTTAGTGTTACACAGGTTGCAAGTTTCCATCTGGGTAATATTTGCCTATTGTAACTGTTTCTGGACCTGTGTATTTGATTTTGCTCTGTGGGTTATATAATTTTGTTGTTTTGTTTCTGTTTTTTGTTTTTTTGTTTGTTTGTTTGTTTGTTTTAATATGTGAGTTGTGTGGCAGGCCCTTTAGTCATCTAATATTTTGCTTAATAGGTGCAGGTGATCCCCAAGGGAGTTTGTCACCCCTGGTGGTGGGTTATAGATTACATGGTGTGCAGGGTAGTGTTACTGAGTGTTCCTTGATAGTGAATGCATTAGTTTACCTTCACCTAGCGTGTGTGTCTGGGCACGTGTGTGAGTGTGCAGACTTAATTGAGTGTGTAGACTTAACCGAGTGTATATACTAGGCCTGTACAGGGGCTGATTATTTTCTCCCTCTGGGTGCACCTGTTTTGGATTGGAGGACACCTGTTAGCATCTACAAATATGTATAGATTTATCACCTGAGTGTGGGCTGGTGTGTGAGTGAGTGTGAATGTGTGTGAGTATGAAGGGAAACCCAATTGTTTATTTTAGTGTTTTATATGTGGTATTATTTATAATAAATATATTGTTGTGACGAAATCCACGTCTGCTGTTTTTGAGCAATCTAGAACTTGTGTGGGTTCAGTTGGGGGTTCTGTCTGGGTGGTCCCTGGGGTGGTAGTTATTCCCTGGGGTGGCGTAGTCGGGCTCGCTTTAGGGGAAGTTTTAACTTCCTCTCCCCTAGCACTCTGCCACAATATCATTACCAAACTCATACATTTTGTATTCCATGACATCAAAATTGTTCAGATTAAGGTTTTCATAATTAGTGTACAGTTTAAGTATGTCACCCCATTATAATCATTGTTAATACATTCAAATTCAACTTCATCAAAGTCTCTAAAAGGGAACATAAATTCATCCTCACTAGATGTCATTTGTCTTTAGGGCAGTGGTTTTCAAAGTGGGGGCTGCAGCCCCCTGGGGGGCCACCAGGGGGCGCTAGGGGGGCCTCAGAAAGTTGGAGGGACGATAAAAAAATTGCGAAAAAAATATATACTTTTTTAAAAATAATTATTAAATATATTGTAATTAGTTTTTTAATCATTATTATAAAATATAATTATTAATAATAATACATCATATCAAAACATTGTTTGCCATGCTCATCTCTCCAATTGCCTGTGACGTTGCGGTTTGCGCCATTTATCAAGCTGCTTTGCTCCTCAAGCTAGCGTATTGCTAGCGCAAAATGGACAGGTTTTTGAAGAAGAGACCGAAGGAACAAACCAACAGCCCTGCTGTGGAGGACACTGCTGCGAAAAAAAATAAGAAGTCCTGGCCAACTAAAATCTGAAAATATGAGGCAGCATACATTAAGTATAGCTTTACAGCCAGACAGAAAAATGGCCATGATTGCTCGAAATGCATCCTCTGTCTGGAGACCCTGTCAAATGAGTGCTTAAAACCTTCGAAACTTCAGTGTCACTTGGTACAAAAACATCCGACAGATGCCGAAAAACAGTAGATTTCTTCAGACGCAAAGAAGAGCATTTGGTCAGGCAATCTGCTGCATTCACCCAGCAAGCTACTGTCCCCGAGTGGGCCCTGAAGGCATCATTTTTAGCCTCATACCACATTGCTCGTGCTAAAAAACCTCACTCAATTGGAGAAGATTTGATTTTACCAGCCACCAAAGACATTGTCTGAGAATTGCTTGGTGAGGATGCTGCCAAAAAAATCGATGCTGTCCCACTCTCTGATAACACCGTGAGCTGACGGATAGGTGACATGGCTCAAGACGTATCTGCTCAGCTGTTGGAGCAGGTGAGAGCCAGCAAATACTTCGCACTTCAGCTGGATGAGAGCACAGATTTATCCAATGAGGCCCAACTGCTTGTGTACATCAGATTTATTTCACAGGAAAGATTTGTGGAGGAAATACTATTTTGTAAAGCACTTGAAAGAAGAACTACTGGGAAAGACATTTTTCAAGTTTTGGACGATTACATCGAGTCTAACGGATTGGACTGGACCCGTTGTGTGGGGGTGTGTTCGGACGGAGCCGCAGCAATGACCAGGAAGATCAGTGGAGTGACCGTTCTCATTAAGCAGAAGGCCCCGCATGTAGTGGCCACACACTGCATGCTCTATCGCGAGGCACTGGTCGCAAAAAGGATGGATAACGAGTTGAATCAGGTACTACAGGAGGTTATACAGTTTATTGTTCAGTGTGAAAATATTTGTGTTGAAAACATGTTAGTTAATAATATTCTTATGCTAAACAAATGTAACAATTACTGACTATTGAATAAAAGTAAGAGAAAACATTCAAAAAGTTGATGTTTCTTTACGTATTTTGTAGCATTGTCTGTGGGTTTGCAAAGGGGGTCCCCGGCCAGAAGCTAATGCTGTTTGGGGGGCCTTGGCATGGAAAAGTTTGGGAACCCCTGCTTTAGGGCAGTCCTTTTTTGAGAGTCTGAATTTATTTAAACACTGCATACAAGTCAATGGTCTACACATACACGCACAGTCCCACTCACACACACTCTCCCATAATGCCATAAGTCCAACAGAAATCAGGCCATATGCACATAAGAATATCTCTGTTAAATCCAGTCCATAAGAGTTGTAATACAGATCAGAGTCTATCATGCGAAAAGGGCTGCATATCCATCCACAAAAGGCAACAACTAAATAAAAAGTTTTGCCCATTTTAAGTCCAATACACCAAAAAAAAGTAATACATAGAAAAATAGCAGGGTGATATCCTTCCCGGATATAGTACCCAAAAGGCAATGTTCCATGCGACTGTTAGGGTTTTGCTGGGATTCGAACCTGGTTCGCTGATCCAGCAAACCCCCCACTAGGCCACCAGGGGAATGACTCAAATGCAGAGGCGTGAGTAGAAAAAGTAACAAAAGGTTTATTTATACTATGTACACTATATACAATCCAAGGCAAAACAAAACAAAAAAAAAAAAGAGTATAATTCAAAAAGAAAAAGGCAAAAATGCAAAAGCTCAGAAGATCCACAAAACACAGTACAAAGGAAACTGGAGATAAACATAACAGCACAAAGACTCCGTGACAAGAGGACTGAACTCGGGTATAAATACACAAACTAATTAAGGACACAGGTGAAGATAATTAGGACTAACAGGCAATTAACAAAAAAAAACAAAACAAAAAAAAAAACACAAAACACAGGAACAGTGGCGGCCTCTAGAGGCCAAAATAAATATGACACAAAAAGGAAATAACAGCGGCCTCTAGAGGCCAAAACAGTCCAAGTCCTAACAGGACCCCCCCCCTCTAGGAGCGTCTCCTGATGTTCCCAGGGCGATCCGGATGGGCCGAATGGAAGTCCCGACACAGTTCTTTATCCAGGACATCCCGAGCAGGAACCCAGCAGCGCTCCTCAGGACCATAGCCCTCCCAGTCCACCAGATATTGCAACCCGCCGCGGACCCGGCGGGAGTCAAGCAGGCGATGCACAGTGAACACAGTCTGCCCCTGGAAGATGCGGGGGGGTGGGGGGTTCCTAGGGGCAGGGGCATATGTAGACGTCAGTACAGGCCGCAACAGGGAAACATGGAAAGTGGGGTTGATCCTCAGAGTCCGGGGCAACTGGAGCCGGTAGGAGACAGGGTTCACCCTGCGCACCACCTTGAAGGGGCCAATGTAGCGAGGAGCCAGCTTGCGGTTCTCCACCCGCAGCGGAAGGTCCTTAGTGGACAGCCAAACCCGCTGCCCAGGGCGGAAAGTGTGTGCAGGTCTTCTATGGTGTAATCTGCGACGCTTCCTCCTTGCCGGATGGACATGAGCTTTCGGGCTGCGTCGGTACTGATGTCTGCCTGATCGAAGACCCGAAGCATCTCTTCAGAAAACAGCTGGAAATCAAAGCACTCAGGTCCCTGTCTTTGCCAGATAGCAGTAGCCCAGGCTCGCGCCTTACCAGCTAATAAGGTGATCACAAAGGCAATCTTGCGGCGATCCATAGTGTAGGTGGTAGGCTGAAGCTCAAAGGTGAGTTGACACTGGGTAAGGAACTCTCGGCACTCACTGTGCTTGCCGTCATACCTCTGTGGTGCAGGAAGGCTGGGTTCGCGAGGTGAAGAAGGCAGCATGGCAGGAGGCACTGGGGCAGGAGTGGGAGCTGGATCAGGAGCAGGAACTGGATCAGGAGATGCAGGCAGAGATGTCAGCTGTGCCAGGGTTTTCCCAATTTGCTGAAGCAGTTCCTCGTGGCGAGCAAGGGCCTCACGTTGGCTGGTGAGCGAACGTCCATGAGCGTCCATGGTCGCTCCGAAGCGTGTCAAAGCTGCCATAATTCCCTGAAGGTTGGCCGGGTAGACAGTTGAAGCAGCCTCTGCTGAGTCGGTCATGACGGAGTCTTTCTGTTAGGGTTTTGCTGGGATTCGAACCTGGTTCGTTGGTGTGATGATCCAGCAAACCCCCCACTAGGCCACCAGGGGAATGACTCAAATGCAGAGGCGTGAGGCGGAAGTAGAAAAAGTAACAAAAGGTTTATTTATACTATGTACACTATATACAATCCAAGGCAAAACAAAAAAAAAACAAAAAGTATAATTCAAAAAGAAAAAGGCAAAAATGCAAAAGCTCAGAAGATCCACAAAACACAGTACAAAGGAAACTGGAGATAAACATAACAGCACAAAGACTCCGTGACAAGAGGACTGAACTCAGGGGTATAAATACACAAACTAATTAAGGACACAGGTGAAGATAATTAGGACTAACAGGCAATTAACAAAAAAAAACACAAAACACAGGAACAGTGGCGGCCTCTAGAGGCCAAAATAAATATGACACAAAAAGGAAATAACAGCGGCCTCTAGAGGCCAAAACAGTCCAAGTCCTAACAGCGACAAAACAAGTTCCATGCATAAAGCAACATTTCATGCAGCAAATAAGAACAAGGACTATGTTCAGACTGCACCCTGAAACGACCCATATCCAATTTTTTTGCCCATATGCGACCTGTATCCAATTTGGTATTGACAATCTGAATGACACAGATCCGATTTTTTCACATGCGACCCAGGCCGCTTGGATATGTGGTCCTAAATCTGATGCATATCCGATATTTTCACATGCGACTGCAGTCTGACCGGACAGGTCGCATTCATGCGACCTACACGTCATCAACAAGAGACAAACGTCACTATTCTGCGTTGGCTAATCCTGCCTCTTTGGTGGAAAACAACAACATTTGTACAGTTTTCAGAATTTAAATAGACTTTTATAGAATTGATCAAGCTAATGGTGGATTTGGTAGGGACCTGGATGTTGATCTGTTAGCCTGATTAAATAAAACAGTTTCTATAACTGATTTATAACTTAAACCATCCTGTACCACATTGCCAGGTCTCGCCTCATCTCCATCGCAAACTGCACTGGTGTTTATGCACCTTGAGCCAGCGCTGAGAGAAGTTGCAGAATTCAGCTGGCTATAAACAATCTAAATAAATATTTATAAAAATGTAGAAAAAGTTTATTAATATGACGAAATAAATATGTGCAAATTATTAAGCCTGAATTAAGAGTTTGGTAATACAGCGGCCGTATACCAAATGACTGCCTACTGAAGCTCGAGTGCACTATATAGAGTTTAAAAATCCATTAATTCCTAGTAACATGTAGTGCACTTACATAGAAATTAGAGAGACATTTAGGAGTCAACCGGGCGGCATGGTGGTGTAGTGGTTAGATGCCTAGATGTTAAATGGGCAACCAGAAAGTGCTACTCCTCCAGTGATCTTTGCCCCTATATCAACACTTAATGATTTACTATTTTGTCCAGAGAGGGGACTAAACAGGTGGCACGATGGTGTAGTGGTTAGCGCTGTCACCTCACAGCAAGAAGGTCCTGGGTTCAAGCCCCGGAGCCGGCGAGGGCCTTTCTGTGCGGAGTTTGCATGTTCTCCCCGTGTCCGCGTGGGTTTCCTCCGGGTGCTCCGGTTTCCCCCACAGTCCAAAGACATGCAGGTTAGGTTAACTGGTGACTCTAAATTGACCGTAGGTGTGAGTGTGAATGGTTGTCTGTGTCTATGTGTCAGCCCTGTGATGACCTGGCGACTTGTCCAGGGTGTACCCCGCCTTTCGCCCGTAGTCAGCTGGGATAGGCTCCAGCTTGCCTGCGACCCTGTAGAAGGATAAAGCGGCTAGAGATAATGAGATGAGATTTAGGAGTCAACCCTCGTTACCAGGCTACACGTTTTCATTTCAGTTCAGAAACAAAAACACACACGAGACCTCACACTTTAACCAGATAATTAAACAAACAACAAAAAAGAAATCATTAAACTTGAAGAGTGCGCTTTTTTTTGTTTACGTATTATGTAGATGTGCTTATTACATGTCAATTTGCGCATGCGGGACACTTTTGGGTCGTTTTCCGTTCATATTGGAGATCGCATACAAGTCTCATATAATTGGTAATGTGAACAGCCTAACAAAAAAATCGGATTTCACAACAAATCGGATATGGGTCGTTTCAGGTTGCAGTCTGAACGTAGTGAAGGTTCCATGCAAAAATAAGCGTAAAGTTCCATGCAAAAATAACACTACGTTCATACTGCAGGCTGAAGTGACTCAAATCCGATTTTTTCGCCCATATGTGCCCTGTATCCGATCTTTTATTGACAATATGAACGACACAGATCCGATTTTTTCAAATCCGACCCAGGCCGTTTGGATATGTGGTCCTAATTCCGATTCCTATCTGATCTTTTCATATGCGACTTCAGTCTTAACTGCCAGGTCACATTCATCTGACTTACACGTCATCAACAAGCCACAAACATCACTATTCTGTGCTGAAGTAGGCAGCGGGTCTCTCAAAAAAAGTTACAACAACATGGCACATGACATCAATGCGACTCCTTTGAACGGAGGTTGCAGTCACTACCCCGCAGAATGCCTGAGACAAAACCCTTGACCTCTTCCTTCTCAACCTCCTCCTTAACATCAGGCTATTGTGCATGTTCTGGCTCCATCGCAACAACAACTGCATCATCAGCAGGTACTCCATGCTGGCTACTGTCATACACAGGAAACTTTAGGTTACTTCCGTAAACACTGGCCATGCTCACTGCGTGTGACGTCGTCGTATCCTGCAATGCGCATGCGGAACACTTTTAGGTCGCTTTTCGTTCATACTGAGGATCACATACAAGTCGCATATATTTGTTAATGTGAACGACCTCACAAAAAAATCGGATTTCACAAAAAAATCGGAATTGAGCATTAAGCCTTGCAGTGTGAACGTAGTGTAAGGGCATGCTATCTAATTTATGATTAAATATATCTAGACAAGATCCTGGTGTTCTATACACACAAGTGATGATTGTATTTCATGAATTTATGTTCAGTGCAAAAATAAGGGCATAGTTCAAATGAAAAAATAAGGGCAAAGTTCAATGCAAAAACCCCAGAAGATCCATGCAACATTCATTTTGAAAAAAAAATTTAAAGAGGGAAAAAAAACACTTATATGCCATATCAATAATATAGGCCATACTTTCTCATCTCATCTCATTATCTCTAGCCGCTTTATCCTTCTACAGGGTCGCAAGCAAGCTGGAGCCTATCCCAGCTGACTACGGGCGAAAGGCGGGGTACACACAGGACAAGTCGCCAGGTCATCACAGGGCTAACACATAGACACAGACAACCATTCACACTCACATTCACACCTACGGTCAATTTAGAGTCACCAGTTAACCTAACCTGCATGTCTTTGGACTGTGGGGGAAACCGGAGCACCCAGAGGAAACCCACGCAGACACGGGGAGAACATGCAAACTCCACACAGAAAGGCCCTCGCCGGACCCGGGGCTCGAATCCAGGACCTTCTTGCTGTGAGGCAACAGCGCTAACCACTACACCACCGTGCCACCCCGGCCATACTTTCTTTGTGGGAAAAAAAACAGCAACATTATCTGTATGGATCAAGGTCTTTAAGCTCCCTTACTGTTATTACTTTGGCCTGTTCGGGTGTGGATCCATTCAGTTGTATTAACACCTTACAATTCCTGGTCCATGTTGCTCTTATCTTATTGTTTTTCCTCAGGTTGTGGGCCTCTCGGGCAATCTCGGCATTCTTCTTAGTTAAATGTTCATTCAAGTAGACCTCGGACCCCTTTAACTTCTTTCCCTGCATCAGTAGTTCAGTCTTGTGCTTGCAATTCACAAAACGAACAATGATGGCAGGTTTAGATTTGTGGTCCATTCCAGGAAGGGTGTGACATGCTGAGATGCTGTTGTCAGTTGTTCTCTACTTCAAGGTAGATGTTCTTACTCTTGAAAAATTGCAGGAGCTGCATTTCCAGTGTTTGCAGATCCTTGGTTCCAGCATCCTTGTTAACGTTTCCACCCTCAGCCACAGCTTTAGCATATGATCAGGGTTTAACATATAGTCCGGTTACAATAACATCATCCATTCGCGTGTATTGTTCCAAGTCATTTATCATTCGTTTCAGATCATAGATGGTTTTGTCCTTTTCTTTGATCATGTTCTTTAATTGTTTGACTTCATCTACAAGTTCCATTAGCACTGTTAGCTGTTTAATTACTTTAGGCAACTCCTCTGACATTAGATTTAGTGACTTACGGATTTCCTCAAGGTTGTCATCCATCTGAGGATTATTTATGGTTTTCTTCAGAGGCATTATCGCATCTTGTTTTCGTAAAGATACTTACTTTAGTAAGTGGAAAAAGTTTTGTTTTCTGTTAGTAAGACAGCAGTCCACAGGGTGCTGCCATCTTGTCAGCGGGAATAGGCTCCAGCTTGCCTGTGATCTGCCTGTCTGACCAAATTGAAGGAGAACATTAACTTGTTTATAGTTAAAATAGCCAAGCAAAATTATTATATCAAGCTTTGATTGGTCATGCATAAATTTCCAGCAATTGGAAATACAGTCTTGTAACTTTCATATCTGCAATGTCAGGTACATTTTTGTGTGATGGCTTGTAAATTTTTAACCGCATTACATAATGTGTTATGCAAACAAGATAGATAAGTCTGGTTCATAAAATCACAAACACCTGAGTTTGTTTACTGAGGCACAGACACCTCTTCTAGGAATTTAACTCTTCTAGTCAGGGGAAACCCAGAAAGTTCAGTATGACCTGCACAGTCTGATTTTTTCAGCCTTTTTCAGTCAAGTTTATTTGTATAGCGCTTTTAACAATAAATATTGTCGCAAAGCAGCTTTACAGAATTTGAACAACTTAAAACATGAGCTAATTTTGTCCCTAATCTATCCCCAATGAGCAAGCCTGTGGCGACAGTGGCAAGGAAAAACTCCCTCAGACGACATGAGGAAGAAACCTTGAGAGGAACCAGAATCAAAAGGGAACCCATCCTCATTTGGGCAACAACAGACAGCATGACTATAACATTAACAGTTTTAACATGAGGACAGTTTTGTTGATGTTATAAACTCTTCATTGATGGAAACTTGAGTGCAAAACTGTTCATGATAACTGCAGTCCTAAAGTTAGCAAGTCAACTGTAGTCCTCAGCCATAAAAGCATTACTGTAAGAGTCCAGAGCATCCTCCAGGTATAACCCTCAACTGTCCTCATGGGGCCGTCCTTCACAGGAGCGATGCGATAAAACTCCGACCAGACACAGGGCACCAGGATGGATCAA
Source organism: Neoarius graeffei (assembly GCF_027579695.1). NCBI lineage: Eukaryota > Metazoa > Chordata > Actinopteri > Siluriformes > Ariidae > Neoarius > Neoarius graeffei. The sequence goes on along the minus strand of NC_083573.1, from coordinate 113,138,452 downwards.
GCAGGTCCGAGGGGCAGAAGAGGTTCAGCATCTCAATCCCAGGACCAACATGTAACTCACAGGGACAGATGGGGGGGGGGGGGGGGAGAAGAGAGAGAGAAAGAAAACACATGTTGTTAGGTATGCCCTAAAAATGACAAGTATTAAATCTGTGTGGTAGGCTCACAGAGATGAGAGTCTTTACATCAGGTATAACACACAACAATGGCATGTTAATATGGTTAAAAAATATCATGACCTGCTCTGGCTGGATGCTTGATTGGGTGATGGGAGCACACTCCTCAGCAATGATGAGATGCAGATGGGACCCTTAGGGCTGGCCAAGACAATTCAGTTACATTTCACCGGGTCTGGGACATGCGACAGAATGTCTGACGGCCGATTCCCTGAAGGCTACGATAGCCAGTCGAGGTCTCCACCCTCTCCACCAAAAGATTTCCTGTTGACTCCATGTAACTCAGAGGGACAGATTTGGGGTGGGGGGGGAAGAAAACGCAGGTTGTTAGGTATGCCCAATGTCACCTGAATAAGTAGGAGCAGTATACATATTGCACCGAGTACAAGCAGGGACTCCGGCAGCTAACTATGACAGCATAACTAAAAGGGGAGAGCCAGAAGGTAACACAGGCATGAGGGAGCCCTGGGACATAAAGCAGCCAGCCACTGCACCGTCAACAAACTCGAGTGAGCAAGCGAGTGGGGACTGACAGCATCCATACATCCCAGTTTACCAAAACACTCTATGTCTGAGGACCCTCTAGATCTACATCTTTACCTCATAAACACCATTAACACAAGGCTTGACTAAACAGATATGTTTTCAGCTGAGACTTAAATGGTGAGACTGTGTCTGATTCCCGAACATTACTTGGAAGGCTGTTCCATAACTGTGGGGCTTTGTAAGAAAAAGCTCTGCCCCCTGATGTAGCCAACACTATACGAGGTACCAGCAGATAGCCTGCACCTTTTGATCTAAGTAGGCATGGCGGGTCATAGAGGAGCAGAAGTTCACTCAGGTACTGTGGTGCGAGACCATTTAGTGCTTTAAAGGTCAATAGTAGTATTTTATAATCAATATGAGATTTGATTGGAAGCCAATGCAGTGTGGATAAGACAGGCGTGATGTGGTCATATTTTCTAGTTCTAGTAAGGACTCTTGCTGCTGCATTTTGAACTAACTGGAGCTTATGTATGCACTTATTGGAACATCCAGACAGTAAGGCATTACAATAATCCAACCTGGAGGTAACGAAAGCATGGGCTAGTTTTTCTGCGTCATGCAATGACATTAAATTTCTTATCTTTGCAATATTTCTGAGATGAAAGAAAGCTATCCGGGTGATGTTATCAATGTGAGTTTCGAATGAAAGACTGGGGTCAATAATCACTCTGAGGTCTTTTACTGCTGCACGTGAAGAAACAGAAAGGCCATCCAGAGTTGCTGTGTAATCAGAAAACTTACTTCTAGCTGCATGTGGTCTGAGTACAAGTACTTCAGTCTTGTCAGAGTTAAGCAGAAGAAAATTAATAAGCATCCAGTGTCTAATGTCCTTCACACATTCCTCAATTCTATTAAGCTGGTGTCTCTCATCAGGTTTTGCAGAGACATACAATTGTGTGTCATCAGCATAACAGTGGAAACTAATACAATGGTTACGAATAATATCACCCAGAGGTAACATATATAGAGAAAAAAGCAGTGGACCCAAGACAGAACCTTGTGGAACACCAAACTTTACCTCGGTACGTCTAGAAATATCACCATTTATATCAACATAATGATAGCGATCAGTTAAATAAGAGCTGAGCCAGGAGAGGGCCATTCCCTTAACTCCCGCAACATTTTCTAGTCTATCCAGAAGAATGGAATGATCAATGGTATCAAATGCTGCACTAAGGTCAAGCAACACAAGTAGCGAGACACAGCCCTGATCAGACGCCAACAGTAGGTCGTTTACTACTTTAACCAGTGCTGTCTCTGTGCTATGATGAGGTCTAAATCCTGACTGATACATTTCATGGATGTTATTCCTATGTAAATATGAGCATAACTGTTGTGCCACAGCTTTTTCAAGGATCTTGGAGATAAAGGGGAGGTTTGATTTTGGCCGATAATTGGACAGCTGACAGGGATCAAGGTCAGGTTTTTAATCAGGGGTTTGATAACTGCTAGTTTAAAGGATTTGGGTACATAGCCAATCGTAAGAGAATAATTTATTATTTTTAGAAGTGGTTCAATTACTCCAGGTATTATCTGTTTGAATAGATGTGTAGGTAAGGGATCTAGTACGCAAGTTGAGGCTTTTGATGTAGAGATTAATGAAAGTAATTCAGTTTCTTTTAGGGGAGTAAAACATTCTAACTGATGATCTGATACAGTTATACTGTTAACTACAAGGTTACTTTCATTGCCTGACCTGAAATTAGTAGTTTGAATTTTTTGTCGGATATTCTCAATTTTGTCATTAAAAAAATTCATGAAGTCGTTGCTACTACATACTGCAAGTGTGCATGTGTCTATAGTGGACTTATTCCTGGTTAATTTTGCTACAGTATTAAATAGGAATCTAGGATTATTTTTGTTATCTTCTATTAGGGAGGAGAAATATGTTGATCTCACAGCACTAAGAGCTTTTCTATACTTCAGGAAGCTCTCCTTCCAAGCTAATTTGAATGCTACCAATTTTGTTTGACGCCATTTACGTTCCAATTTTCGAGTGGTCCGTTTTAATGTGCGAGTGTCATCATTATACCAGGGTGCTAATTTTTTGTCTCTGACCATTTTCCTTTTTAGAGGAGCTACATTATCTAAAGCAGGGGTGTCAAACCTGATCCATAAAGGGCCTTGTGGCTGCAGGTTTTCATTCCAGCCATGCAGCAGCACACCTGACTTGGCTCATTCAATCAACTGAACTGACTTCACACAGTCAAATACTTGCAGCCACACCCACCCTTGATTAAAGGGTGGGTGTGTCAGTTGATTGAATAAGCCAAATCAGGGTGCTGCTGCATGGCTGGAATGAAAACCTGCAGCCACACGGCCCTTTATGGATCAGGTTTGACACCCCTGATCTAAAGTATGGCGGAATGTTGACTCTAAGCATTCAGTTGCCTGATCGAGTTCTGCAGGGGCTGACAGTGACCCAATCAAAGTTGACAACTCTGGGAGATCATTTATAAAGCTCTGTGCAGTAGTTGACGTGAAAGTACATTTAATACAGTAGCGCGGTGAGGTGCATATATTATTACTCAGACATAGTTTGAATGAGATGAGATAATGATCTGAGATAACTTCAGACTGTGGAAGTATGACTATATTGTCTATGTTTAATCTGAAAGTTGGTATTAGATCAAGGGTGTGACCACCATTATGGGTCAGTCCTATGACATTCTGCTTAATCCCTACTGAATCTAAGATGGACACAAACGCTGTTTTTAAAGGGTCTTCTGGGTTATCGAAGTGAATATTAAAATCTCTGACAACTAAAGCTTTGTCTAAAGAAATAACCAGATCTGAGATAAAATCTGCAAATTCAGAAAGAAACTCAGAATATGGCCCCAGGGGCCTGTAAATAATAAGCTATGGAATTAACTGGGTAGACTTATTTTTCGAGGCTACATACATTATATGAGTATGAAGAACTTCAAATGTATTAAATTTATAACCAGGTTTTTGTGTTACACCTAGATAATCGTTATAAATAACCGCAATGCCTCCTCCTCTGCCAGTTAGACGAGGCTGGTGTATATAACTGTATCCAGGAGGACTCGCTTCATTTAATGCTATATATTCATTTGGCTTAATCCATGTTTCAGTTAAACAAAGTACATTAAACTCCTGATCAATAATGAGTTCATTAACCATTAGCACTTTAGATGTAAGAGATCTAATATTTAATAGCCCCACCTTTAGATCAAAGGTGCTGGCAGCAGCTGTACAATTAGTATGATCTAATTTTATATTGATTAGGTTACTGGAACAAACTCTCTGAAAATTTCTACCTTTTTGTTGAGCTCGGGGAACAGACACAGTCTCGATGTAGTGGACCCTGAGTGACGACTCTGTGCAGCTAGCAGACAGTCGGTTTAGCCTGTTCGTCTGCTCCCTGGCCTTGGCTCTGGATTGTCAGAAATTAACTAGGCCTGTTCTGAGACCATGACCTATGCTGCAGGAAATGAGAGCAGCACCTTCCCGAGTGGAAGGGATACTGTCCCGCCCTAACAGGCCAGCAGTGCCCTCAAAATTAGCCCAATTATCTATAAAGCCCACACTGTTTTCAGAGCACCACTTGGACAGCCAGCAGTTCAGCGACCATAACCTGCTGTAAGCTACATCGCCATGCCGCATTGGGATGGGGCCAGAGCATACTACAGCATCGGACATCGCCTTTGCTAATTTAAACACTTCTACAAAGTTACTCTTAGTAACCTCAGACTGACGAAGGCGTATATCATTAGCTCCTGCATGGATAACTATCTTTGAGAACCTGTGCTTGCCTAGGACCCTAAGATTATCTGCTATGTCCAGCACCCTGGCTCCCTGTATACACCTGACTAAAGCTGCTGGTGCCCCTAAAGGCTGAGCTAATTTCACATGCCGTATGATAGAGTCCCCTATAACCAGAGCTCTTTCAGTTTTCTCAGTGGGTGCATCACTAAGGAGAGCAAACCTGTTCGGCACGTGATGCGGAGAGGAGTGGTGCTCCCGTGGGCGAGCCTCAGCGGTAGCTTTGGCTCTACGCTTATGCCGCCAAGCCATCACCCATTCGCCCCACTGTAAGGGCTCTAATGCTGGAGTTGGGGGATTACTAACTGTTGGGGTTCACCCAGAAAGAGACCCTGGATTCCTTCGTGAACGCCTTTCCCTCGGGCCCGAGGACGAATCAACAGCTCGAAAACAGACAAGGGAACACGTGAGAGTTGTTCACATGCCAGTTTATTCGCTCAGTCACTTCGTCAAAATGAAAACATTTTTGGAAGCGTCTTAGTGTTTCTGTGTTTATGTTTTGTCTTCATGTGTGTGTGTGTGTAATGGGTGTGCGTCTATGTGTAAGTGTGTAATGATCTTGAATCAATCATAATATAAAAACATATTTGCTGACAGTAAGGTACAGATAGATATCAGAGTTTTGGCTTATAATCAATATTATGTCTGATTTTTCATGGAATAGTATGGAATGTTAAACATAGATAATGTCTTGTCTACGAAGAAGGTAAAAAAACACTAGTTTGCACAGAAAGGATCTTACTAATTGACAGGAATAATTCTTAACACATGAATGTGTGTTAAGTCAGTAAATTACATCTTGATTCCATCATCATAAGTAAAATAACAAATAACAGTATGTCTTTAATAATGCTAACAAGGAATGTTATAAGAGAATAAACATAAAAAAATAAGAACAACTTAACCACAAGAACAATGAGAATATGTCTGAAAGAGAGAGAACAATTAAACAACTAACAGGATTAAACTCATAACTAAATTAGGTTAATGCTTTTAAACTAAAAATCCTTAGAATCATAAGATCTTAATTATAATTATAATGTCATTATGAAACTAATCTAGAACTATAAAACTAACATTAATCACAGAATGCATTCATTAATTACGGGACCTATAAAACTAACATTAATCACTACAATAGTATATTTCAATATATTTCAGTATATTTCATAGCTTTTATGAAGCTATGACCTAAGGTTCAACTGAATGAATTAACATGATCATGAACTTTAATTCTACCATTTCAGAGTGTGTATGGGTCGATCTGACACTAAAACAGACCTTCAGACACTTCTCTGTTCAAAATACACATTCATAAACAAAATGTTCCCAAACAATGTCCAGCCGGACCTAAGGTCATTTCAACTATAATTTTGACACAGAATAAGCTAAGAATTAATATTTCACTAAACTTACATATATCTACATATATCCTGATTTAACCTACTGATTCTGATTCATATTCTGATCATAATCTACATATAATAAAATTTGACCCCCAAAAAAATTGACTCCACCTATGGCATCCAGACTTTCCCCTACAGAAACTACACTGTTCTCACGCTCACTAACCTGCTCTAAAGCCTGGACACGCACTTCTAGCACTGTAATCTTCTCCGTCAGAGAGCTAACTAATCTGCACTTATCACTAATAAAGCTAATAAAGCTATCGCTAGCGACGGAGGAAGAATGACTAAACATCCTGCACTCAGCACACTGAACAGGCTGAAGGTGTGCCATGATGAAAGGATTCACGTACCTTAAACGAAGATCTGTTTATATTAATACAGATCCGATGTGGATGGCCTCCGCTTGTGGTCTTTACAGAGGAGGAGAGAAAAAGAAAGCTTCCGGTCTCAGCGTTCTTCCGAAAAAAGAAAGAGGGAAAGGAAAAAAAAACTGGAAAAAGGAAAGCGAAAGTGAAAAGTACAAAAGGAAAGCGACAGTACAATAAAAATGAAGAGGATACTGGAAATTTATTTGTAGAAAAAAGTTTTAAAAAAGGATTCGTAATTAACGCCGGCACTCGCGGGAAAAAAGGACTCGGCGCAAACAACTCAGGAACCAGGAAGTGCGTAAACCAGTCAAAACATTAATCTCCCTTGCCAATGTCAGGAGTCATAAATGCAGGGGCAGCTGCTCCAGCATTCTCCTGATTTCTTCAGCGTTTTGGATGTTTTCTTCACAGAGGTGCTTGAAAGCACTTTCTCTTCTGCCTTGGCAAGGTCAGCAATGCTTCCTGACTCCTCCCTGCAGCTTGGGTCCTTGCACTTGCTTTGGGGTCTAAATGCTTGGAATTTTATGACAGTGTTACACAATTTTTCAAAACTGAGCATAGTCCTAGTTTGGAATAAAGCCCATGAATAATATGGTCAGAACCTGTTTTTTAGTCTTTATGCAAACACATCCAGGCTAGTTTTCTTACTATATCAGTATACAAATAATGCACTTCTGTTTCATGGTTTGCTTCAAGCATTGGACTATGTAATAACCTTAACTTTTGAAAATGAGCTCCTTCAGCGGGAGGTTGCTCCACCCTAAGTGCTTCACCAACAGATCATTCCTTCCTGCAGCTGTTAGACTGTACAACCAACACTGCTCACGGTAGACTCAGATCTGTATGTCTGTCAATAGTTGTTGCATTGTCTTTTTCTGTTTTGTCCTAAGAACTAGAGACCAGAGGTTTAAGCTGTAACACATGGAAAGTGGGGTGAATATGTTGCATGGTGAGTGGTAATGCCAGTCTGACGGAACATGGATTGATTACCTTGCTGATGAGGAAGGGTCCGAGGTATCTGGGGGCCAGCTTGCAGGAGATGGTTCTGAGTGGCAGATGGCTCATGGAGAGCATGACTCGCTGCCCCACTTTGTAGGTGGGTGCCTTAGAGCAGCGTTTATTGGCCTGCCTCTTGGATGCTAGGGTGGAGTGAATGAGTCTTCTCTGGGCCAATGCCCATGTCCTCCTGCAGTGGCATATGAAGGTCTGGGCTGAGGGTACAGCGACCTTCTCCTCTTGGTTGGGGAAGAGTGGTGGCTGGTAACCTAGGGAGCACTGGAAGGGCAAGAGACCTGTGGCAGGTGAAGTGAGAATGTTGTGAGCATACTCGACCCAAGAACCGGAATCCCTGGACACCATGCACCTGAGTGCCACCTCCAAATCTTGATTGGCCCATTCCGCCTGGCCATTGGTTTGAGGATGAAAGCCTGAGGAGAGACTACAGGTGGCTCCAATGAGTTTGCAGAAGGCTCTCCAGAACTGTGCAGTAAACTGAGGACTCTGATTGGAGACGATGTCTGTGGGGAGTCCATGTAGGCGGAAAATGTGAAAGATGAGTAATTCAGCGGTTTCTTTAGCTGTGAGAAGCTTGGGCAGAGGAATGAAATGGACTGTCAGAGAAACGATCGATAATTGTGAGGATGCATGTGTTGCCACCTGAGGTGGGGAGTCCTGTGATGAAGTCCAGGGTAATGTGAGACCAGGGTCGGTGAGGAGTCGGGAACAGTCTTAGCAAGCCGGCAGGGGGTCGATTGGCTGTCTTGTTCTGGGCACATGTGTTGCAGGCTGCCACGAATTCCTGGACATCTTCTTTGATTGATGGCCACCAGAAGTGCTGTTGGATGAGTGCCAGGGTTCGAGCAGCTCTTGGGTGACAAGCCAACTTGGAGCCATGACCCCACTGCAGCACCTGGGTTCTCACAGAACAGGGAACAAACAGATGGCTAGGTGGTATGTTGCTTGAATTACCTTCTCTGGGGTCCTGCTCCAGGGCCTTCTGCACCAATGTCTCTACCTCAAGTAAGGCGGCCCCCACCAAATAGCGTGGAGGGAGGATGGTTTTGGGTGTACTAGACTCTTCCTGGCAGGCAGAGAATATCCTAGACAGGGCGTCGGGTTTGCCGTTCTTGGAGCCTGGGCAGTAGGAGAGCGTGAATCGGAAACTGGAGAAGAAGAGAGGCCATCGGGCTTGTCATGAGTTAAGGCGTTTGGCGGGCTTGAGGTATTCAAGGTTTTTGTGGTCAATCCAGACAAGGAAGGGGAGATCTGACCCCTCGAGCCAGTGCCTCCACTCCACCAGGGCTAGCTTGACAGCCAACAGCTCTCTGTCACCAATGTCGTAATTTCGTTCAGCAGGGGACAGCCGGCGAGAGAAGAAGGAGCAGGGGTGGACCTTGTTATCGTTGGCCCTCTGGGAGAGAATGGCTCTGACCCTGGACTCGGAAGCGTCAACCTCCACAATGAACTGTTTGGTCGGATTGGGTATGGTGAGAATGGGTGCTGTGGTGAACTTGCGCTTGAGCATGGAGAAGGCTTTCTCCGCTTCCTCCCCCCACTTGAATGGGGTCTTAATCAAGGTCAAGGCAGCAAGAGGTCCGGCTACCATGCTGAAGTCACGGATGAAGCTCCTGTAGAAATTGCCAAATCCCAGGAAATGCTGGAGCTCTCATCGCGAGGATGGGGTGGGCCAGTAAGCGACTGCCTCAAGCTTGAGGGGGTCCATCTGGATCCTAGCCGGGGAGATGGTGAACTCCAGAAACGAGACAGAGCTCTGGTGGAATTCACTCTTTTCCGCCTTGGCAAACAGCTTATTTTTAGCAGGCGCTGGAGGACCTGCAGGATGTGGCCCCGATGTTCCTCCAGGGAGCGAGAGAAGATCAGGATGTCATCCAGGTACATGAAAATGAAGATGTTAAGAAAGTCCCTTAGGACATCGTTGACGAGTGCCTGGAAGACTGCTGGTGCATTGGTCAGGCCGAAAGGGACCACAAGGTACTCATAGTGGCCAGTAGTGGTGTTAAAGGCCATCTTCCACTCATCCCCCTCCCTGGTCCTGATGAGATGGTAGGCATTGCATAAGTCCAACTTGGTAAATATCTTGGCTCCCTGGAGTAGTTCAAAGGCCGTGGTCATGAGCGGTAGTGGGTAGCGGTTCTTGACCATGATGGCGTTGAGACCTCGATAGTCAATGCAGGGGCGGAGCAACTTGTCCTTCTCCACAAAGAAGAATCCCACCCCTGCTGGGGAGGAGGAAGGGCGGATGATCCCAGCTGCCAGAGACTTGGAGATGTACTTCTCCATGGCTTGCCTTTCGACAGGAGAGAGAGAGTAGAGTCGCCCTTTGGGTGGCGCCATCCCAGGCAGGAGGTCAATTCCGCAGTCATAGGGTCTGTGAGGAGGGAGGGACACTGCTTGGGTCTTGCTGAAGACGAGTCTTAAGTCCAGGTATTCCGGATGCACATGAGAGAGGTCAGGAAACTCACTGGCTGAAGGCTGCAGTGGTTTGGCAGGAGGCAAAGCAGAATTCAGGCAGGAAGCTAGGCAGGAATGGCTCCAGCCTAGGATGGTGTTATCGGCCCAGTTAAAGTGGGGATTGTGCTGCATTAACCAGGGTAATCCTAGGATGATGGGTGCGTGGGGGTTGTTCATGATGTGGAGTTGGATGGTTTCAGAGTGGTTGCTGGAAATTCTTAGGGTGAGCGGGGTGGTGGATGATGGTGGTCAAGACGGTGCCATTGAGTGTCAGAACTGTGAGAGGGATGTCAAGGGTGAGTAGCCAGATTCCCAAACACTTGGCAGTGGCAGAGCAGATCAGGTTCCTGTCTGCCCCGAGTCGATGAGGGCCTGGAGGTGGTGATGCTGGTTGTCATGGATGATGATGACAGGGAGTAACGGTTGATCAGCGGGGAGCTGGTTCCGAGCGTTGCCCACCAGGGCCCCTCGATTCACTGGTGGTCTCATTCCCTTTAGCAGGCAGGCTCAGCAGATGTGTCCTCGCTGACTGCAGTAGAAACAGGCCCCTGTGCTCCGCCGGTGCTGTCGTTCCTTCGCTGACATCCGTACCTGGTCTACCTGCATGGGTTCAACGGATAAGGTGGGAGGTGGAGAGGAGGTGAAGCTGGGGTGGGTCTTCTGTCTCCTCCATTGCTGGAACCGGGTGTCAATACAGTTGGTGAGGTCCATGAGACTGGAGAGGTCCAATTTCAGTTCCTGTGATACCAGTTCATCCTTAATGGCGTTAGACAAGCCATGCAGGAACGCGTCGACCTGGGCGCTCTCATTCCAACCGCATGATGCCGCCAACGTCTGGAACTCGATGGTGTAGTCCGAGGTAGCCCAGGACCCCTGCCGCAGCTCCATGAGTTCCCTAGCCACCTCCCAGTTGGACAGAGAACAGTCGAAAGTTCACCCCATCTCCTCAGAGAAATCTTTGAAACTGGAACAACAGGGAGCATCAGCATCCCAGACCACTGTTCCCCACTCCCTGGTCTTGCCGGTAAGGAGCTTGATGATATATGCCACCCGGGAGCATTCTGTGGGGAAGGTAAGAGATTGCAGCTCCATGATCAATGAGCATTGAGAAGAATGATCTGCAAGTACCTGGCTCTCCATCATAGGGCTAAGGTTCTGGGAGTCTCGGCTCGTGGAGAAAAGCAGTGGCAGGAGCTGAAGTAGGAGACAGCTGGGCAGGGGTAGGCACGGCTTGATAGTGCTGCATCTGTGTGGTGAGGAGGTTGAGTGAGTTGTATGGGGTGGCAAGGTTCTGGGTGATCTGCTGGAGGTCTTGTTGATGGGTCCTGAGGAGAGTCCCTTGCTGCTGGATGGCCGTTCTCAGATGGGTGAGTTCCGCTGGATCCATGTTGGCCAGAACGTACTGTTAGGGGTGGTGGAGGGGTGGTGAGATAGGATCCAAAAGCAGAACACAGACAGTATCCAATAAATAAGGTGATTTAATCTAGGGAAAAAGGGTGTGGCAAAAAGGTAATCAAACAGGACAAGAAACAAATGGTAAAAATAGTCCTGGAAAAAAGAGACAAAAAACTTGACAAAAACACGAGACAGGCAAGAGCAAAAATGCGAGTGCAAAAAAACATGAACAAGAATAAATGCTAGTGCAACAAACCATGAACAAGAAAAAAACCTTAGTGCAAAAAAAACCATGAACCAGAAAAATAGCTAGAGCACATGAGACATGAGACGCAAAAAGGCACAGAAATGGCTAGATTAGCAAATGAGACATTCTGGCGAAGTCAGTCTGAGAACGGTGTATTTATAAGCAGCAGTGAAAACCAGGAAGTGAATACAGGTGAGATGGAATTCCCATCCCGGATCCTGATCGGCACTGGCATGAGAGATCCGTAATCTCCAGAGTGGATGTCCGGGGCGGAGCATGACACCTAAAAGGTATTGTTTTATCTTGTCTTGTCTCGTCTCGTCTTCTTCCGCTTTATCCGGGACCGGGTCGCGGAGGCAGCAGTCTAAGCATGGAAGCCCAAACTTCCCTCTCCCCAGACACCTCGGTCAGCTCCTCGGGAAGATCCCCGAGGTGTTCCCAGGCCAGCCGAGAGACATAGTCCCTCCAGCGTGTCCTGGGTCTTCCCCAGGGTCTCCTCCCGGGGGGACATGCCTGGAACACCTCCCCAGGGAGGTGTCCAGGAGGCATCCGAAAAAGATGCCCGAGCCACCTCAGCTGGTTCCTCTCGATGTGGAGGAGCAGCGGCTCTACTCCGAGCTCCTCCCGAGTGACTGTGCTTCTCACCCTATCTCTAAGGGAGCGCCCAGCCACCCTGCGAAGGAAACTCATTTCGGCCGCTTGTATCCACGATCTTGTTCTTTCGGTCATTACCCAAAGCTCATGACCGTAGATGAGAGTCGGAACATAGATCGACCGGTAAATTGAGAGCTTCGCCTTTTGGCTCAGCTCCTTCTTCACCATGACGGACCGGTAAAGCGACCGCATCACTGCGGAGGCTGCACCGATCTGCCTGTCGATCTCACGCTCCATCCTTCCCTCACTCGTGAACAAGATCCCGAGATACTTAAACTCTTCCACTTGAGGCAGGACTTCTCCACCAACCTGGAGAGGGCAAGCCACCCTTTTCCGGTCGAGAACCATGGTCTCGGACTTGGAGGTGCTGATTCTCATCCCAGCCACTTCACACTCAACTGCAAACTGCCCCAGTGCATGCTGAAGGTCCTGGTTTGAAGAAGCCAACAGGACAATATCATCCACAAAACGCAGAGATGAAATCCTGTGGTTCCCAAACAGGATTCCTTCCGGCCCTTGGCTGCGCCTAGAAATTCTGTCCATAAAAATTATGAACAGAACCGGTGACGAAGGGCAGCCCTGCCGGAGTCCAACATGCACTGGGAACAGGTCTGACTTACTGCCAGCAATGCGAACCAGACTCCTGCTCCGTTCGTACAGGGACCGGACAGCCCTTAGCAAAGAGCCCCGAACCCCATACTCCCGAAGCACCCCCCACAGAATACCATGGGGGACACGGTCGAATGCCTTCTCCAGATCCACAAAGCACATGTGGACTGGTTGGGCAAACTCCCATGAACCCTCGAGCACCCTATGAAGGGTATAGAGCTGGTCCAGTGTTCCGTGACCAGGACGAGAACCGCATTGTTCCTCCTGGATCCGAGGTTCGACTATTGGTCGAATTCTCCTCTCCAGTACCCTAGAGTAAACTTTCCCCGGGAGGCTGAGAAGTGTGATTCCCCTATAATTGGAGCACACTCTCCGGTCCCCTTTCTTGAAAAGAGGGACCACCACCCCAGTCTGCCACTCCAGAGGCACTGTCCCCGACCGCCACATGATGTTGCAGAGGTGTGTCAACCAAGACAGCCCCACAACATCCAGAGACTTGAGATACTCAGGGTGGATCTCATCCACCCCCGGTGCCTTGCCACCGAGGAACTTGCAAACCACCTCAGTGACTTCAGCTTGGGTAATGGACGAGTCCACCTCTGAGTCATCAGCCTCAGTCTCCTCAATGGAAGACATGATGGTGGGATTGAGGAGATCCTCAAAGTATTCCTTCCACCACCCGACAATGTCCCCAGTTGAGGTCAACGGCTCCCCACCCGCACTGTAAACAGTGTTGGCAGAGTATTGCTTCCCCCTCCTGAGGCGCCGGACAGTTTACCAGAATTTCTTCGAGGCCGACTGATAGTCCTTCTCCATGGCCTCCCCGAACTCTTTCCAGTTCTGAGTTTTTGCCTCCGCAACTGCCCGAGCTGCAGCACGCCTGGCCTGCCGATACCCGTCAGCTGCCTCAGGGGTCCCGGAGGTCAACATGGCCCAATAGGACTCCTTCTTCAGCTTGACAGCATCCATACTTCCCGTGTCCACCACTGGGTTCAGGGATTGCCACCACGACAGGCACCGGAGACCTTGGGGCCACAGCTCCGAACAGCTGCATCCACAATGGAGGTAGAGAACATGGTCCACTCAGACTCAATGTCCCCCACCTCCCTCAGAAGCTGGAAAAAGCTCTCCCGGAGGTGGGAGTTAAAGACCTCCCCAACAGAGTGCTCGGCCAGACGTTCCCAGCAGACCCTCACTATAAGTTTGGGCCTGCCAGGTCTGTCCAGCTTCCTCCTCCGCCAGCGGATCCAACTCACCACCAGGTGGTGATCAGTTGACAGCTCAGCCCCTCTCTTCACCCGAGTGTCCAAGACATAGGGCCGGAGATCAGATGAAATGACAACAAAGTCTATCATTGACCTCCGACCTAAGGTGTCCTGGTGCCACGTGCACTTATGGACACCCCTATGCTCAAACATGGTGTTCATTATGGACAAACCATGACTAGCACAGAAGTCCAATAACAAAACACCACTCGGGTTCAGATCGGGGAGGCCGTTCCTCCCAACCACGCCCCTCGAGGTGTCACTGTCATCGCCCACATGAGCATTGAAGTCCCCCAGTAACACAATGGAGTCCCCAGTCTGAGCACCCCTCAGTACCTCTCCCAGGGACTCCAAGAAGGCCGGATACTCTATACTGCTATTCGGCCTGTAGGCACAAACAACAGCAAGAGCCCTCTCCCCAATCCGAAGGCACAGAGAGGCGACCCTCTCGTTCACTGGGGTAAACTCCAACACATGGCGGCTGAGCTGGGGAGCTATAAGCAAGCCCACACCAGCCCGCCGCCGCTCACCATGGGCGACTCCAGAGAAGTGGAGAGTCCAGCCCCTCTCGAGGAGCTGGGTTCCAGAGCCCAAGCTGTGCATGGAGGTGAGCCCGACTATCTCTAACCGGTACCTCTCAACCGCCCGCACAAGCTCAGGCTCTTTCCCCCCCAGCGAAGTGACATTCCATGTCCCAACAGCTAGCCGCTGTGTCCGGGGATCAGGTCGTCGAGGCCCCTGCCTTCGACTGCCACCCAATCCACACTGCACCAGTCCCCTACTGCTACCTCTGTGGGTAGTGAACCCACAGGAGGTCGGGCCCACGTCACCTCTTCGGGCTGAGCCCGGCCGGGCCCCATGGGCAAAGGCCCAGCCACCAAGCACTTGCATATGAGCACCAACCCCAGGCCTGGCTCCAGGGTGGGGCCCCGGCTGTGCCATACTGGGCGACATCATGGTCCTTGATGGTTTCTCCATAAGGGTTTTGCTGAACTGCTCTTGGTCTGGCCTGTCACCTAGGACCTGTCTGCCTTGGGAAACCCTGACAGGGGCATAATGCCCCCGACAACATAGCTCCTAGGATCATATAAGCACACAAACCCCTCCACCACAATAAGGTGGCAGTTCTAGGAGGGGATTGTTTTATCAACATCTTAAATCTTTCCCTAGTATTCTCATGCACGATATACACTGGCAATGAGTTCCACCTCTCCATCACTCTATATGTGACCGTCTTCTGAATACTACATGTATTGGCTCTGGGCAATATAAACCTTCCATCAGTTGCATATCGCGTTTGATATTCATGTTGAACAAAATTAGGCAGTAACCTTTTATACAGTATTCTTGGGGACTTTGTTAACATAATGTTTCTCAAAAAGGTTAACAGAACATAATAAGACCTCTGTCTTACAGTTAACCATCTCAATCGAGATGCATGTCCTTCAAGTTGGTTCTGTAAGAACAATGTAATGCACAATGTGCTGCTTTATTTTGAACAACTTGCAGTTTTGTCATATCTTTCATAGAAGCACGAGACCATATTACAAAACAATAATCTAACTGTGACATCACTACAGCATTTAGAACCTGTTTGATAACTTCCGGTGGCATAACTTTTGAAATTCTTCTTACAACTGACACTCCCCTTCCCATTTTCCTTATAATTTTATCGATATGGTTAGACCATGTTAAAGTATGATTAACAGTAATGCCCAGAAGTTTAGTCTCTTGTACTTGTTCAACAGAAATATTATTTACCTGTAAATTCAATTTTGGTTCAGTTTTCAATTGATACCTTGATCCTATTAATATTTCCTTTGTTTTGGTCACATTAAGCACACGTTTATTACTGGTTATCCACTCTACCACTAATTGTAGTTCTTTCTGTAATATATCATTAACAATATCAGTTGATTCTGCTGCTGCATATATTGTTGAATCATCCACATGCATAGAAATTTGAGCTTTACTCAGCACCAAGGGGAGATCATTAATGAAAATCGAAAACAATAAAGGCCCTAAACAGCTCCCCTGTGGTACTCCACAGTCAACAGGACTAACTTTAGAAAAACTACCATTAAAGTAAACAGTCTGCCCCCTATCTCTGAAGTAACTCTCCATCCATTTTAATGCAGGAGGAGTGAAACCATGTTTAAGTTTATCCAATAACAAAAAATGATCAATAATATCAAATGCTGCACTGAAATCCAGTAAAACAGCCCCCACCAATTTTCCACCATCCATATTACATTGCCAGTCATCAATCATTTGTGTTAAAGCAGTACATGTACTATGGCCAGGCCTATAGGCATGTTGATAGTCTGTGTTTAAATTATGCACATCAAAATATCTTTGTATTTGTTCAAAAATAATTCTCTCCATCACCTTTCCTAATACTGGTAACAAACTTATAGGATGACTGTTTGTGCCCAAAAAAGGACCAGATGGATTTTTTTGAAGTGGAATAATTTTTGCTATCTTCCATGCCTTAGGACAAATACATTTTTCAATACTCAGATTGACAATATGACAGACAGGAACTGAAATCACACTGGCAGCTAAACTGAGAAATTTAACATCCAAGTTATCCACCCCTGGTGACCTTTCCTTACATTTTTTAATTAAACACTCAACATCCTTAACAGAAACCTTTGCTATTTTAAATTCAAAGTTCTTATTATTAATCACTAACTCTTTAATTCTTGTTATAGAAGAATCAATACCTGTCTGTTGCATATTACTCCTTAAATTATTTATCTTTGAAGAGAAATAATCACGGGCGGCACGGTGGTGTAGCGGTTAGCGCTGTCGCCTCACAGCAAGAAGGTCTGGGTTCGAGCCCCGTGGCCGGCAAGGGCCTTTCTGTGCGGAGTTTGTATGTTCCCCCTGTGTCTGTGTGGGTTTCCTCCGGGTGCTCCGGTTTCCCCCACAGTCCAAAGACATGCAGGTTAGGTTAACTGGTGACTCTAAATTGACCGTAGGTGTGAATGTGAGTGTGAATGGTTGTCTGTGTCTATGTGTCAGCCCTGTGATGACCTGGCGACTTGTCCAGGGTGTATTCCGCCTTTCGCCCGAAGTCAGCTGGGATAGGTTCCAGCTTGCCTGCGACCCTGTAGAACAGGATAAAGCGGCTAGAGATAATGAGATGAGATGAGAAATAATCATTAAAATAACGAGCAATATGAACTGGTTTAGTCAACCATTTTCCATCCACTTCCAAATGTGTAGGGCAGGATTTTTGGCTGTCTTCCCATCATTTCATTTACAACATACATCTTCTTTTTATCATTTTTCACATCTCTAATTTTATTTTGATAAAACAAGTGTTTTTTTCTTTTTATTTAAAGCCGTAACATAATTTCTTAACTTCTTATAAATTTACCAATCAGACTCAAAACTATAATCGCTGCTTTTTTTGCTTCATCTCTCTGTTTCATCAGTTCCCTCAACTCTCTACCTAACCAGGGCGATTTCAAATTTCTGACCATCTGCTTTCTAATCAGAGCATGCTTTTCAATTACCTGTAAAACTAATGTATTAAATATGTCCAGTGCATCATCAAGATCATCCTTTTCAAGAACATATTGCCAGCTTATTTTTTTAATATAAAGTATAAATGCATCTTGGGCGGCACGGTGGTGTAGTGGTTAGCGCTGTCGCCTCACAGCAAGAAGGTCCGGGTTCGAGCCCCATGGCCGGCGAGGGCCTTTCTGTGTGGAGTTTGCATGTTCTCCCCGTGTCCGCGTGGGTTTCCTCCGGGTGCTCCGGTTTCCCCCACAGTCCAAAGACATGCAGGTTAGGTTAACTGGTGACTCTAAATTGACCGTAGGTGTGAATGTGAGTGTGAATGGTTATCTGTGTCTATGCGTCAGCCCTGTGATGACCTGGCGACTTGTCCAGGGTGTACCCCGCCTTTCGCCCGTAGTCAGCTGGGATAGGCTACAGCTTGCCTGCGACCCTGTAGAACAGGATAAAGCGGCTAGAGATAATGAGATGAGATGAGATGAGATAAATGCATCTTCACTGAATGGTCTCATTGATCTCCTGAACACTATTTTCGGTCCTGATTTTGGAACCTTTGCATCTCTAACAATTACAGTTAAATTATGGTCAGAACACCCCACTTTTACTGAAACTGCTTTAGAACATAAACAATTTTAATTAGTGAAAATATGATCAATACAAGTTTCACTTTTATGACCATCTTTCCTTATACATATTCTCGTTGGCCTTTCCACCATTTGGATTAAATTACATGCATTTGTTACTGATTGAAGCTTCTCTTTTAGTGGACAGTTAGATGAATTCCAATCAATATTTAAATCTCCTAAACAATAAACTTCATTACCAAGATCGCATACTTTGTCTAGCATGTCACAAAGCTGATCCAAATACTCCAACTTTGCACTCGGCGGCCTATAGACACATCCAACTAGCAGAGGTTTTAAATAAGGTAAATTAATTTGCAACCATATCACTTCAATATCCAAAACCATTAAATCACATCTTATTTTTGTTGGAATCTGATTCTGAACATATACTGCTACCCCCCCCCCGTGAGTTTCTATCCCTTCCAAAAATATTGTATGCCTGTATAGCCAATACCTCCTCATTAAATGTATCATTTAAATGAGTTTCTGACAATGCTAATACATTTATTCCAAAAGATAATATTTCTGATACTTCCGTGACTTTATGTCTCAGGCTGCAGATGTTTATATGGCCTAATTTAAACCCTTTTCATGGTAGTTTAATTGAAATCATCTCGTCTCGTCTTCTTCCACTTATCCGGGACCGGGTCGCGGAGGCAGCAGTCTAAGCATGGAAGCCCAAACTTCCCTTTCCCCAGACACCTCGGCCAGCTCCTCGGGAAGAACACCGAGGCGTTCCCAGGCCAGCCGAGAGACATAGTCCCTCCAGCATGTCCTGGGTCTTCCCCGGGGCCTCCTCCCGGGGGGACATGCCTGGAACACCTCCCCAGGGAGGCGTCCAGGAGGCATCCGAAAGAGATGCCCGAGCCACCTCAGCTGATTCCTCTCGATGTGGAGGAGCAGCGGCTCTACTCCGAGCTCCTCCCGAGTGACTGTGCTTCTCACCCTATCTCTAAGGGAGCGCCCAGCCACCCTGTGAAGGAAACTCATTTCAGCCGCTTGTATCCGCGATCTTGTTCTTTCGGTCATTACCCAAAGCTCATGACCATAGGTGAGAGTCGGAACGTAGATCGACCGGTAAATTGAGAGCTTCGCCTTTTGGCTCAGCTCCTTCTTCACCACGACGGACCGGTAAAGCGACCGCATCACTGCGGAGGCTGCACCGATCTGCCTGTCGATCTCACGCTCCATCCTTCCCTCACTCGTGAACAAGATCCCGAGATACTTAAACTCCTCCACTTGAGGCAGGACTTCTCCACCAACCTGGAGAGGGCAAGCCACCCTTTTCCGGTCGAGAACCATGGCCTCGGACTTAGAGGTGCTGATTCTCATCCCAGCCGCTTCACACTCGACTGCAAACCGCCCCAGTGCATGCTGAAGGTCCTGGTTTGAAGAAGCCAACAGGACAACATCATCCGCAAAAAGCAGAGATGAAATCCTGTGGTTCCCAAACAGGATTCCTTCCAGCCCCTGGCTGCGCCTAGAAATTCTGTCCATAAAAATTATGAACAGAACCGGTGACAAAGGGCAGCCCCGCCGGAGTCCAACATGCACTGGGAACAGGTCTGACTTACTGCCGGCAATGCGAACCAGACTCCTGCTCCGTTCGTACAGGGACCGGACAGCCCTTAGCAAAGAGCCCCGAACCCCATACTCCCGAAGCACCCCCCACAGAATACCACGGGGGACACGGTCGAATGCCTTCTCCAGATCCACAAAGCACATGTGGACTGGTTGGGCAAACTCCCATGAACCCTCGAGCACCCTATGAAGGGTATAGAGCTGGTCCAGTGTTCTGCGACCAGGACGAAAACCGCATTGTTCCTCCTGGATCCAAGGTTCGACTATTGGTCGAATTCTCCTCTCCAGTACCCTGGAGTAAACTTTCCCTGGGAGGCTGAGAAGTGTGATTCCCCTATAATTGGAGCACACTCTCCAGTCCCCTTTCTTAAAAAGAGGGACCACCACCCCAGTCTGCCACTCCAGAGGCACTGTCCCTGACCGCCACGCGATGTTGCAGAGGCGTGTCAACCAAGACAGCCCCACAACATCCAGAGACTTGAGATACTCAGGGCGGATCTCATCCACCCCCAGTGCCTTGCCACCGAGGAGCTTGCAAACCACCTCAGTGACTTCGGCTTGGGTAATGGACGAGTCCACCTCTGAGTCATCAGCCTCAGTCTCCTCAGTGGAAGACATGACAGTGGGATTGAGGAGATCCTCAAAGTATTCCTTCCACCGCCCGACAATGTCCCCAGTCGAGGTCAACAGCTCCCCACCCGCACTGTAAACAGTGTTGGCAGAGTACTGCTTCCCCCTCCTGAGGCACCGGACGGTTTGCCAGAATTTCTTCGAGGCCGACCGATAGTCCTTCTCCATGGCCTCCCCGAACTCCTCCCAGTTCCGAGTTTTTGCCTCCGCAACTGCCCGAGCTGCAGCACGCCTGGCCCGCCGATACCCGTCGGCTGCCTCAGGAGTCCCGGAGGTCAACATGGCCCGATAGGACTCCTTCTTCAGCTTGACGGCATCCCTTACTTCCGGTGTCCACCACCGGGTTCGGGGATTGCCGCCACGACAGGCACTGGAGACCTTGGGGCCACAGCTCCGAACAGCTGCATCCACAATGGAGGTAGAGAACATGGTCCACTCAGACTCAATGTCCCCCGCCTCCCTCGGAAGCTGGGAAAAGCTCTCCCGGAGGTGGGAGTTAAAGACCTCCCCAACAGAGTGCTCGGCCAGACGTTCCCAGCAGACCCTCACCATACGTTTAGGCCTGCCAGGTCTGTCCAGCTTCCTCCTCCGCCAGTGGATCCAACTCACCACCAGGTGGTGATCAGTTGACAGCTCAGCCCCTCTCTTCACCCGAGTGTCTAAGACATAGGGCCGGAGATCAGATGAAACGACTACAAAGTCGATCATCGACCTCCGACCTAAGGTGTCCTGGTGCCACGTGCACTTATGGACACCCCTATGCTCGAACATGGTGTTCGTTATGGACAAACCGTGACTAGCACAGAAGTCCAATAACAAAACACCACTCGGGTTCAGATCAGGGAGGCCGTTCCTCCCAACCACGCCCCTCCAGGTGTCACTGTCATCGCCCACGTGAGCATTGAAGTCCCCCAGTAGCACAATGGAGTCCCCAGTCTGAGCACCCCTCAGTACCTCTCCCAGGGACTCCAAGAAGGCCGGATACTCTATACTGCTATTTGGCCCGTAGGCACAAACAACAGCAAGAGCCCTCTCCCCAATCCGAAGGCGCAGAGAGGCGACCCTCTCGTTCACTGGGGTAAACTCCAACACATGGCGGCTGAGCTGGGGAGCTATAAGCAAGCCCACACCAGCCCGCCGCCGCTCACCACGGGCGACTCCAGAGAAGTGGAGAGTCCAGCCCCTCTCGAGGAGCTGGGTTCCAGAGCCCAAGCTATGCGTGGAGGTGAGCCCGACTATCTCTAGCCGGTACCTCTCAACCTCCCGCACAAGCTCAGGCTCCTTCCCCCCCAGCGAAGTGACATTCCATGTCCCAACAGCCAGCCGCTGTGTCCGGGGATCAGGTCGTCGAGGCCCCTGCCTTCGACTGCCACCCAATCCACATTGCACCAAACCCCTACTGCTACCTCTGTGGGTGGTGAACCCACAGGAGGTCGGGCCCACGTCACCTCTTCGGGCTGAGCCCGGCCGGGCCCCATGGGCAAAGGCCCGGCCACCAAGCGCTCGCATACGAGCCCCAACCCCGGGCCTGGCTCCAGGGTGGGGCCCCGGCTGCGTCCTACCGGGCGACGTCACGGTCCTGGATTCTTTCTCCATAGGGGGTTTTTGGTGAACTGCTCTTGGTCTGGCCTGTCACCTAGGACCTGTCTGCCTTGGGAAACCCTACCAGGGGCATAATGCCCCCGACAACATAGCTCCTAGGATCATTCAAGCACACAAACCCCTCCACCACAATAAGGTGGCAGTTCTAGGAGGGGTGAAATCATTATAAATCAAAATATTTATTCTATCTTCAAATTTGTGAACCATTAAACATATAAAACACACAACAAATGCATTCATAACACACACATTCACATCCCCACATACACATACAGTACATATAATTTGTCACACATGTTGTGATAGATTATGGGATTGCTAGAGTCTTTATAGCATGGTGCTCGGAGCTCCAACCCTCAAACTCATTTTAACCTCTCACCTCCCCATTGTTCATCATGGAATAATCATTTAGTTCAATCTATTAACGAACAGAGACCAAAGAATATACACTAAACAATCAACGTTTACCCTAATCTACTCCACAATGCTCATAAGAAGGGAATTTACAGTAACAACATCTTACCCTACTCTTAAATGCAAAACTGACATGGATCTTTACAGTCCAAGATGCTCAATAAACGCTTCTGCTTCCTTCGGGTCATTAAAAAGAGTGATGTCACTCTCATGCAAAACACGTAACTGATGTGGGTATACAAACCCTCTGAACATTCCTTTCTGGATCAGCACCCTAATAACCCTGTCAAACTCCCTGCGTTTCTGCCGCACCTCCGCCGGCAGATCCCTACGAATGGTAAGTTTAACTCCATCTTCTCGCATTAATGTCTTCTTAGCCGCTTGTAGTATCCTATGTCAGTCTCTGAGCCTTAAGAGATGAATCAAGACTGGTCTAGGCGGTCTACCTGGCTCAGGTGGGGTTCGACCCGAGCGCATGACTTGATCTAGTTCAAATGGTTTATCCATTGGAAATTTGAGCCAGCTGGATAACTTCTGTTGGATGTAGTCGGTGATAGCTAGTTCACGTTCAACATTTTCTGGGAGGTCCAGCAACACCAGGCTCTTCATCCTATCTTTATTCACCAATGCGTCCACTTTGGTTTCCAACTTGTGTATCCTTCCTTCTACAACCCCGATTCCAAAAAAGTTGGGACAAAGTACAAATTGTAAATAAAAATGGAATGCAATAATTTACAAATCTCAAAAACTGATATTGTATTCACAATAGAACACAGACAACATATCAAATGTCGAAAGTGAGACATTTTGAAATTTCATGCCAAATATTGGCTCGTTTGAAATTTCATGACAGCAACACATCTCAAAAAAGTTGGGACAGGGGCAATAAGAGGCTGGAAAAGGTACAAAAAAGGAACAGCTGGAGGACCAAATTGCAACTCATTAGGTCAATTGGCAATAGGTCATTAACATGACTGGGTATAAAAAGAGCATCTTGGAGTGGCAGTGGCTATCAGAAATAAAGATGGGAAGAGGATCACCAATCCCCCTAATTCTGCGCCAACAAATAGTGCAGCAATATCAGAAAGGAGTTCGAGAGGGTAAAATTGCAAAGAGTTTGAACATATCATCATCTACAGTGCATAATATCATCAAAAGATTCAGAGAATCTGGAAGAATCTCTGTGTGTAAGGGTCAAGGCTGGAAAACCATATTGGGTGCCCGTGATCTTCAGGCCCTTAGATGGCACTGCATCACATACAGGCATGCTTCTGTATTGGAAATCACAAAATGGGCTCAGGAATATTTCCAGAGAACATTATCTGTGAACACAATTCACCGTGCCATCCGCCGTTGCCAGCTAAAACTCTATAGTTCAAAGAAGAAGCCGTATCTAAATGTGATCCAGAAGCGCAGACATCTTCTCTGGGCCAAGGCTCATTTAAAATGGACTGTGGCAAAGTGGAAAACTGTTCTGTGGTCAAATGAATCAAAATTTGAAGTTCTTTATGGAAATCAGGGACGCCGTGTCATTCGGACTAAAGAGGAGAAGGACGACCCAAGTTGTTATCAGCGCTCAGTTCAGAAGCCTGCATCTCTGATGGTATGGGCTTGCATTAGTGCGTGTGGCATGGGCAGCTTACACATCTGGAAAGACACCATCAATGCTGAAAGGTATATCCAGGTTCTAGAGCAACATGTGCTCCCATCCAGACGACATCTCTTTCAGGGAAGACCTTGCATTTTCCAACATGACAATGCCAAACCACATACTGCATCAGTTACAGCATCATGGCTGCGTAGAAGAAGGGTCCGGGTACTAAACTGGCCAGGCTGCAGTCCAGATCTTTCACCCATAGAAAACATTTGGCGCATCATAAAACGGAAGATACGACAAAAAAGACCTAAGACAGTTGAGCAACTAGAATCCTACATTAGACAAGAATGGGTTAACATTCCTATCCCTAAACTTGAGCACCTTGTCTCCTCAGTCCCCAGACATTTACAGACTGTTGTAAAGAGAAAAGGGGATGTCTCACAGAGGTAAATGTAGTGTACCCCCCATTTTTTTGTCTTTTTAGTTGTTCCCTTATTCTCATCTTCTGTCTTTTTGTTGCCCTGTTATGAGAATGTGATTTAGTTTGGCTCATAGTGCTGTTTCACTTTGTGACCAGTAGATGGCAGTCGAAGACCAGATATGAATCTGTGGTAGTTTTAACAGGAAGGGTGAGAAACAAAACTTATCAGAGAGAGTGGATAGAAAAATGGAGGCGGAAGTTTCATGTTGCCGGAGCTGTAATGTTACTGCAGAAATGGAATAAAACAGAACCCTTGAAACTCAGCACACTGTTGAGGACATTTTTCATTCAAGTGTGCAACAAAATTTGGCGCCCGAAAAGGGACCGATCAACATGGGAAAAAAAAAAAGCGTCTGAAGAAAAAAAGTTTGAACACACAAGATGGATTTTGAGCGGCTACAAGATCAGCTAACTGAGCTACTGTGTCAGCTAACATCGGAGCAGCTAAAAGAGGTGTGTGTCCAAGCTAAAGTTTCGACAGACACGGCAAAGAGGCACACGTTGATCCGTGCAGTAAATGAGACTGTGGATAAAGCAGTAGAAAATGAAGATGAAAGTATGACAGAGTGGTTTGTTTGAGAGTTAATAGCGACAGCTAAGCGATTGAGACAAAGTGAACCGAAGGGGGATGGGGAAAAGGGCGCGAACGAAGGCGAGCTACAGCATTTGCAGAAACAATACGCTGAAATGCAGATAAGCTTTCAAGAGTCAGCTAAAAAGCTCGAGGAAGAAATGAGTCGGCTAAGGGAGACAGTAAACAAGCCAGCCAGCTCGTCCACCGACCCTCAATCTCCATTTTCCCGAACTCCTGAAGTGGTTATCAGACGTGAGTTTCGAATTAGTGTCCAAATAGGTGAGCTGGGTCAGAAGGATAAGTTATCATACACCAGTCTCATGCATCAAATTGATTCAGGAAAACGTAAAGGCCATAGTGATGCAGAAATTGTCGAAGCTGTAGTGAAAGCTGCTTCTCCAGGACTGAGTTTAAGAGATATGCTGGAAAGCAAAAGTAATTTGACACTTGCACATCTAAAGACAATTTTGAAAGCTCACTTTAAAGAAAATAGCACGACAGATATGTTTCACAGGCTGGTTAATATTACTCAAGATGCAAAAGAATCACCTCAGAACTTTCTATTTCATTCAATTGAGCTCAAAGAAAGACTAATGGTAGCTGCTTCTGATTCTAGTTCTGATATACAGTATAGCCCCGACCTAATTCAGAAGAAATTCCTCAGGTCACTTAGCACAGGGCTCTTGAGTGATAATATTAAGCTGCAACTGAAATGCTACATGGATGACCAGAACGTGACTGATGAGACTCTGATAGAGAAAATGAATGATGCGGCTGCTGTTGACTTGGAAAGAGAGCAGAAAATGAAGAGGAGTCTCCCAGTCAAACCCGCCAGAGTACACGAGCTACAAACAGAGACATCGCTTGATCAGTTGCAAGCAGACACAATTGAGCTACCTGGACAGAGTGCCTCAGCCAAGGCCAATGTCAAAAGTCAGAAAGTAACAGCTGCAAAAAGTAAAATAGAAATTGAACTGATGGATGCTGTCAAGCAACTGAGAGAGGAGGTAGCAGAGCTGAGGAGGAATGTTCACCAGTCACCACGGCCGCCTAATCAGTTCCAGCCCAGAACCAGACGGGCATACAGAGGATGTCAGGAGAGAGGCAATGAGGAGCAATGTGACCACTGCTTCAAATGCGGCCTGACTGGACATCTCTCTCGAGGCTGTAGGGGTCAGTGGAGCTGCAAGGGTAATGGTGATACTGTGAACATTTCTGGCCAAAGCATCAGAGGTGTATCCCCTGCTATTCAGGAACAACTGAATGAGTCACGTGACATGCAGCCTATCCTGAGGGACAGCATTCCCCAGTTAGAAGAGAGACTGCTGGCAGCAGAAGGGCCAGGTGAGCAGCTTGCGGGGTCTGTGTATGTCAGCCACATCTCCCCCCCCCGACATCAATCTCAGCTACTACGTCTCATTGGGAAGAAGTGCATGGTGAACTGCTACCTCAATGGCGTTAAGACTCGAGCTTTATGGGACACAGGATCGCAAGTCTGCCTCATCAGTGAAGCTTGGAAGAAGAAGTACATCCCAACGGTCAGAGTCCGTGACACTGAAGAGCTGCTTGGCCCTGGCGCTCTGGTGGGAAAAGCCGTCAACCAGACAGACATCCTGTTCCAGGGGTGAGTAGAAGTGAAGTTCCAGCTGGAGCCAGCCCAAGCCCCGCAGTTCATGCTTCAGGTGCCGATGCTGGTGACCAGTGAGAAGTGTGCAGCAGAGGAGCCGATCATTGGCTACAACATTATCGAGCAGCTGTTGAAGAGTGGGGTGGGCCACCCACAGGAGGTAATAACACAGGCTGTTAGCACAGCTTTCTCTTTTGACTATAAAAAGACTGAAATGTTTGTGAAAATGATAAAAGCCAGTGACCCTGAGTGCAGCAATGGTGTGGTGAGAATGGGAAGGCAGAAGGAGGTGATACCCGCTGGCCAAGTGAAAAGTGTGAAGTGCTCAGTGAGGACGGGGCCTCTGATAGCCAGACAAGAAGCACTTTTTATGCCTGACGAACATGCTCCCTGGCCCGATGGTCTTAGTATGACCGAGAACATGATAACACTGAGTAAAGGGACATACTCTCGCCTAGCCCTGCCTGTTGCCAATGGCACATGCCATGACATCATACTGAGCCCATGCACAGTGCTGGGGCAAGTCCAGTTAGTCAAGGCCATTTACCCAGCAGAAGCCAAGCCAGTCGTCGCCCCATCAGATTCCCCTGTGGCGCCCCCAAAGACCAGCAGAGAGGAATTCCAACTTGCTAAAGAGGAGTTGGATGACAAAGACAGGTATGATCCGCCAATTGGTCTGACTCACCTTCCCTTTGCTCAGCAGCAAAAAGTGAAACAGATGTTGAGGGAAGAGTGCCGAGCATTCGCCCGAGATGAAGATGATGTGGGTTGCATCCCCTCTCTGCAACTCAAAATCAGACTCACTGACCCGACACCGGTAAGACGTACTTATGTGTCTGTTCCAAAACCACTACACAGAGACGTCAAGCAGTACTTAGAAGATCTACTGAACAAGGGCTGGATTAAGAAATCAAGGTCACACTACTCGTCGCCCATTGTCTGTGTGCGGAAGAAAGATGGGACTCTCCGGCTATGCTGTGATTATAGGGAGCTCAACCAAAAGTCACTGCCTGACCGCCATCCTATCCCGCACATTCAAGACATGCTTGACAGCTTACATGGTAGTGCCTGGTTTTCAGTATTAGACCAAGGCAAGGCCTACCACCAGGGCTTCATGGAAGAGAGTAGTAGGCCCCTCACTGCCTTTATAACACCCTGGGGACTCTATGAGTGGGTAAGAATCCCATTTGGCTTGTCTGCTGCCCACTCTGAATTCCAACGCAGCATGGAGGAGTGCCTGGTCAGCCTTTGAGATGAAATATGTGAGCCCTATTTAGATGACAATCTTGTACATAGTCAAACCTTTGAAAACCACCTGAATGATGTGTGGAAAGTGCTTCAGCGCTACCAGCAACATTGGGTGAAGCTGACTGCCAAGAAGTGTGAGCTCTTCAAGAACAAGGTCAGATTCCTGGGAAAGATCGTGACAAAAGAAGGCTACACCATGGATCTGGCAGAGGTAGCCCCAGTCCAAGATATGAAAAAAAGAAAACCAGCCACCATGGGTGAGTTGAGGAAATTACTTGGCTTTATCTCATACTACAGAGCATATATCCCAAATTTCTTTCGTATTGCCAAGCCACTTTATGCCCTGCTGTGCTCCGACATGTCAAGCCAGGATGCCATGGCAGAACACAAGAAGCAAAAAGCAGTAGCAAGAAAGAAAAAGCGAAGCCAGGTGCCCTCACATCAGCGTATCAAATGGACAGATGAGCATAGTGCAGTACTTTGTCAGCTGATCGATCACCTGTCTAGCCCCCCTGTACTGGGCTACCCCAACTTTGAAGAGCCGTTTGTCCTACATTGTGATGCCTCACAAGAAGGACTCGGGGCAGTGCTCTATCAAAGACAGGACGGGAAGCTGAGGGTCATTGCTTATGGCTCCCGCACTCTCTCTGCCCCAGAGAAGAATTACCATCTACACTCTGGTAAGCTAGAGTTTTTAGCAATGAAATGGGCCATCTGTGAGCGATTTAGAGACTATTTGTATTATGCTCCATCTTTTCATAGTATATACAGATAATAATCCTCTAACGTATGTGCTTACCACTGCTAAACTGAATGCAGCATTGCTGAGATGGGTGGCTGAACTAGCAGACTTCAGATTTACCATTAAGTACAGGCCAGTGAAGTCTAACTCTGATGCAGATGGACTATCCAGAATGCCCCTTGACATAGAGAAGTACATGCTTACCTGTTCCCAGCAGATCCAGCCTGAACTCTTATCCAGTCTCTCCAAAGGTCTGTCCGTCCAGCAGGAGGAGAGAGAGCCGCTCCTGTGTCCACTGGCCATCACAACAGCAATCGCAGAGGTCAGCCAGGAATCGCAGAATGACACAATCAGGCAGATCTCCCCCGATGACCTGAGGGCTGCACAAGAGGAGGATCCCCTGTTGCAGCAGGTGAAGCAGTGTATCATCCAGCAGCAGTGGCCAAGGATCAGAGACGCACACAGTGAGTTGTCTGTGTTTGCTAGAGAGAAAGCTAAATTGTTGTGTGATGCTGATGGTGTTCTCCAGTGCCAAACATCTACACGAACACAACTAGTGATGCCACCAAAGTTTCGCCCACTGATACTGAACCAGTTGCATGAAGAGATGGGACACTTAGGTGTTGAACGGACACTCCATCTAGTCCGTGAGCGGTTTTTTTGGCCTCACATGCAAAGAGACATAGAATACCACATTAACAATGTGTGCAGTTGTGTGAAAAGAAAGAGACCCCAAAAAGCAGTAAGAGCACCACTCACTAGTATTGTGACAACATACCCCTTTGAGCTGGTCTCAATTGACTTTCTCCATCTAGAGAAGTGCAAAGGAGGATACGATTACATTCTAGTGGTCATGGACCATTTTACACGCTTTGCACAGGCGTACGCTTGCAGAAACAACAGTGCTCGAACAGCTGCTGAGAAAATCTTTGGAGACTTTGTCCTCAAATTCGGCTTCCCCACTAAATTGCATCATGATCAGGGTCGGGAATTTGAAAACAAACTGTTTGCTGAACTCCAAAAGTACTGTGGAATCCAAGGCTCCCGCACAACCCCCTACCACCCCCAGGGGAACGGTCAGGTGGAACGCTTCAATCTCACTCTACTGGCCATGCTGCGTAACCTGGATGATGAAGCCAAAGCAGATTGGAAAAGTTCCCTTGACAAAGTAGTTCATGCATACAATGTTACCCGAAATGAGTCCACT
This sequence comes from Neoarius graeffei, assembly GCF_027579695.1. NCBI lineage: Eukaryota > Metazoa > Chordata > Actinopteri > Siluriformes > Ariidae > Neoarius > Neoarius graeffei. The sequence goes on along the minus strand of NC_083573.1, from coordinate 113,108,670 downwards.
GGATATGCCCCACATTTCCTGCTCTTTGGCCGCAACCCGAGATTGCCCATTGACAGCATGTTCGGCATCCCACACAGTGACGGTAGCGTGTCTCATGAAGAGTATGCAAGGAAGTGGCAACTCAGAATGGAAGAGGCATACCAATTGGCCAACAAGGCAGCCCAGGCTAGTGGGAAAAGAGGAAAAGAACTCTATGACAGAAAGATTCAGGGAGCAGAGCTTCATCCTGGCAACAGAGTCCTGATCTGAAATCTCACGGAAAGAGGTGGGCCTGGAAAATTGAGATCGTCTGGGAAGAGGACGTTCATGTAGTTGTAAAGAGAAAACATCCAGAAAGTCCAGTTTATGAAGTGAAACCCAAAGATGGCCAGGGTCGCACTTGAGTGCTTCATCAGAACCTGCTGCTTCCCTGTGACTTCTTGCCAGTCGAGACACAGGAATCTGAAAAGAGTGGAGAAAGGACACAAAGATAAGAAAAGAACAAAGACCACACCCTATGCAGAACCAGAGCCTTTATCTGACTATGAAGAGGATGACTGGAGAGGCATCACTGGCTGGCCCCAAGAGGAGCCCGCAGAACGACAGAGCAGCTTGAGAGCAGAGGCTATGGAGTTCCACCTGCATCAGCCAATAGAAGAACCAGCACCTGTGGAAGAAGATGGTATGGCAGAGCCATCGGGTGGTGATGAAGAACAAGAAGTGGCTGAGCCAGAGGAAGTAGAGACTGTGATGGCCGATCCCGAGGAAGAGGCAGTGGTGTCGCCACCATCTTCCCCACCTGCAAGACAGTATCCTTCCAGAATTAGACATGCACCTAGAACACTCTATATGACACTCTAGGACAGCCTACATTTAGTTAAGTCAGTGTGAAACGCTTAAAATGATATGCATTTAAGTTATGTTCATGCACTCAAGTTCTAGGATGAGTGTAGTTATTTGTTCGTTTCGGTTTATGCAAAGATATAAGGTGAAAGTTTAACGTATAAAGTAGGGTTAAAGAAGAGATGAGACAGTTCACTTAGAATCACACCGTGGCTTTATTGAAGAAGAATTAGTCCTGGTAAGAGGAAAGTAACAAATAAGTATAAATACTGACACTGTGAAAAGACTCTTATATAAGAAAGTAGTAGTGATGATATTTTGAGTATTTTGCATGTGTGAAGTGTGAGATTCTATGATCTGATATGCTGCAGGTCAAAGGTCATGCTTTTCCCAGCTGAGACAGACTACCCGTGGACATTGCGGAGAAATGGATGGTGGTCGTAGTGCACAATGACCTCCTCTATTTAACACATGATATTGAATTTGGGATAAATGTTATGTGATGTCTGTTATGAGATATGTGTCTTAGCTATGGGACTCTAACCTGTAAGCGATCTAGCTGTTGGAAACAGTATGAACTGAAGTGGGAAATGTCGGGACGCCATTTAATTTAGCAGGGGAGAGTGTAGTGTACCCCCCATTTTTTTGTCTTTTTAGTTGTTCCCTTATTCTCATCTTCTGTCTTTTTGTTGCCCTGTTATGAGAATGTGATTTAGTTTGGCTCATAGTGCTGTTTCACTTTGTGACCAGTAGATGGCAGTCGAAGACCAGATATGAATCTGTGGTAGTTTTAACAGGAAGGGTGAGAAACAAAACTTATCAGAGAGAGTGGATAGAAAAATGGAGGCGGAAGTTTCATGTTGCCGGAGCTGTAATGTTACTGCAGAAATGGAATAAAACAGAACCCTTGAAACTCAGCACACTGTTGAGGACATTTTTCATTCAAGTGTGCAACATAAACATGGCCTTGTCCCAACTTTTTTGAGATGTGTTGTTGTCATGAAATTTAAAATCACCTAATTTTTCTCTTTAAATGATATATTTTCTCAGTTTAAACATTTGATATGTCATCAATGTTCTATTCTGAATAAAATATGGAATTTTGAAACTTCCACATCATTGCATTCCGTTTTTATTTACAATTTGTACTTTGTCCCAACTTTTTTGGAATCGGGGTTGTACTTTAGTCAGTACTGCTGTAATGGTTTTCTGCGTGTCTTCAGCGGTTGAAACCCTCTGTTCAACTGCATCCATGCGTTGCTTTTGTTCCTCAAGTGTTTGATTGATGGTATCCAATGCGATCTTAACTGCTGCTACTTACATGGTCACATCTCCAAGGCATGTATCTGTGCCATCCAGTCAACCTACTATCTCAGGACACTGATATTTCATTTCAGACAATATTTCCCAAAGGTGGACTCAAATTCAGGTTCACTCATGTCTGATTCAGGTATCTGGTCTTCCGCTTGTTTGTAGGTCGTGCCTGTACGCTTTCAGCTATTACCACCAGCACCACCAGTAATCTTATTGTCTAGCATCATTCTTTTCTAAAGTTCATAACTCTTACTTAGCATCAAAAAAAAGCTCAATTTTTACCGAGTGTAGGTAAAAAATAAGTTTCAACACAGAGGAAAAACGGAGCTCTCAACTCAGGCAACCATCTTATTTCCCACACACATGATGTGATCCCCAGATTCTTTGCAGTTTTACATTGAGGAATGTTATTCTTAAATTGTTGCACTGTTTGCCCACGCAGTCTTTCACAGAGCGGTGAACTCCTCCCCATCTTTTCTTCTGAGAGACTCCGCCTCTCTGGGATGATCTTTTTATACCCAATCATCTTATTGACCTGTTGCCATGTGTTTTTAGCATTACACAACTTTTTCATTCTTTTTTTGCCCTGTCCCAACTTTTCTGAAATGTGCTGCTGACATCAAATTCAAAATGAACAGATTTTTTTTTTCAAAAACAGCAACATTTCTCAGTTTCAACATTTGGCATTTTGTCTTTGTACTATTTTCAATAAAATATAGGGTTTCCATGATTTACAAATCATCACATTCTGCTTTTATTTATGTTTTACACAGTCTCCCAACTTTTTTGGAATTTGGGTTGTACTTTAAAGGAGATACGCTGAGCCTTTATTTTTAAATACATTTCTGAGTGGATAGTATCTCCATCCTTGACTCTTGTATGCTGCATAAATGGGAATAATAAAAAATATATATTTTGAGAGTTAAAATTGACCGCAAAGTTGGCATTGGAGCTGCCCCGCTGAGCCAGCCAGCCCTGAGTGCGTGACGTCACAGCGGGAACCGGTTTTAAGGCCGAGGCCTTTAACAGCTATAGACCAAAGTCATATAAATAAAAATTGATGGTGAACATAAGAAACACCATTACCGACTCGCTCAACTAAGACTGATTTGACTTCACTGATTGTGGGTTGACTCTCATTAAAACAGGATGGGTGTTATAACTTATGCAACATACATGTACATGCATGCATTTTCACTGATAAAACCTAAAAGGCTAATTAAATAATCAGATGAACTGAGACAATCACATTCTGAAACAAATTAAATAATCTTATACTGGTAACTTAAACACACAATACAAGTGACATGTATTAATCTAAATGCAGGTAAACAACGTGTTGTTTTTGTTTTGTATCCAAATGAGAGTCGGAGCTTACCCATCTGTGTTCTCGCTTCTTGAAGGCCGATCTTGTGGCCGATTGTTTTGAAACAATCTGACTTTCAGTTGTTTGTTCAGTTCTCCATTCATTCACTTCTTCCACATAAGGGCGAGATGGCAGCAATATCCAGTTTAGAAATCAGACGGCTGCTCCACTCATTCTCCATTCTGTCCATACTGACTACTCCACCATTACTGCTGGGCTCAGGCAATTACTAAAACCCGGGACGGAATTGGACGTCACCGGTTTTAGCAACAACCATGGGGAGGTCACTGCCTGAGTGATATGTCACGTCCAGTTCCATCCCGGGTTTTAGCAACAACCCTCGGCTCACTCCGGGAGAACTGGTGCAACTGAACTCTCTTTCCTTTTGAAATAAATAAATAAAATAAATAAATATTTTCCTTTTCATGTAGTTTTCTTTTTCTTTAATTGTTGGTACTGTACCCTTTTTCAATACGGGCTTATAGCTAACACTCCTCAATAGATCAGAGGTTTCGTACGAGTCTTCAGTAAAATGTGCAGAGCAGAGGAGAGACCACTTTGTAGCCACCCAACATGCCTGTGAACTTCTCGCAAAATGCGTCCAAATCTTTGCAGTTTGAACATTCTTGGGCCATGAATGCAACATAAATCCACCCTCTGTGGTGTTGCTGCACCAGCCAGCAACACATCTACGTGGCATGGCAATAAATTGGCTCAAAATGGAGAATCAGAGTTGCAGTCAGCTCTGTGTTTTAGTATAGCGGAAATGGCGATGAGACCGATAAACTTGCTGCTGTGATGTTATGGACGTCAAGGCCATTCACTCAGACCGCTACCTATATAAATCACTTTAATCATAAAAATTACTATATTAGATTTATTGTTCACACTTAAAACCATTCCTGTGCCATTCTTGAGGTCTCAAGGCATTTATAAACGAAAATGAGGCCATGGCTCTGTGTACAGTGGTGCTTGAAAGTTTGTGAACCCTTTGGAATTTTCTATATTTCTGCATAAATATGACCTAAAACATCATCAGATTTTCACACAAGTACTAAAAGTAGATAAAGAGAACCCAGTTAAACAAATGAGACAAAAATATTATACTTGGCCATTTATTTATTGAGGAAAATGATCCAATATTACATATCTGTGAGTGTCAAAAGTATGTGAACCTTTGCTTTCAGAATCTGGTGTGACCCCCTTGTGCAGCAATAACTGCAATTAAACGTTTCCGGTAACTGTTTATCAGTCCTGCACACCGGCTTGGAGGAATTTTAGCCCATTCCTCCATACAGAACAGCTTCAACTCTAGGATGTTGGTGGGTTTCCTCACATGAACTGCTCGCTTCAGGTTCTTCCACAACATTTCAATTGGATTAAGGTCAGGACTTTGACTTGGCCATTCCAAAGCATTAACTTTATTCTTCTTTAACCATTCTTTGGTAGAACAACTTGTGTGCTTAGGGTCATTGTCTTGCTGCATGACCCACCTTCTCTTGAGATTCAGTTCATGGACAGATGTCCTGACATTTTCCTTTAGAATTTGCTGGTATAATTCAGAATTCATTGTTCCATCAATAATGGCAAGCCATCCTGGCCCAGATGCAGCAAAACAGGCCCAAACCATGATACTACCACCACCATGTTTCACAGATGGGATAAGGTTCTTATGCTGGAATGCAGTGTTTTCCTTTCTCCAAACATAACGCTTCTCATTTAAACCAAAAAGTTCTATTTTGGTTTCATCCATCCACAAAACATTTTTCCAATAGCCTTCTGGCTTGTCCCCGTGATCTTTAGCAAACTGCAGATGAGCAGCAATGTTCTTTTTGGAGAGCAGTGGATTTCTCCTTGCAACCCTTCCATGCACAGCATTGTTGTTCAGTGTTCTCCTGATGGTGGACTCATGAACATTAACATTAGCCAATGTGAGAGAGGCCTTCAGTTGCTTAGAAGTTACCCTGAGGTCCTTTGTGACCTTGCCGACTATTACACGCTTTGCTCTTGGAGTGATCTTTCTTTTTTCGGAAGAACCCCGAGACCGGAAGCTTTCTTTTTTTCTCCTCCACAAGCGGAGGCCATCTGATCTGCTTTAATATCAACAGATCTTCATTTAAGGTACGTGAATCTTTTCATCATGGCACACCTTCAGCCTGTTCAGTGTGCTGAGTGCAGGATGTTTAGTCGTTCTTCCTCCGTCACTAGCGATAGCTCTATTAGCTTTACTTGTGATAAGTGCAGATTAGTTAGCTCTCTGACGGAGAAGATTTCAGTGCTAGAAGCGCGTGTCCAGGCTTTAGAGCAGGTTAGTGAGCGTGAGAACAGTGTAGTTTCTGTTAGGGAAAGTCTGGACGCCCTAGGTGGAGTTAGCAATCCCCCAACTCCGGCATTAGAGCCCTTACAGCGGGGCGAATGGGTGACGGCTCGGCGGCATAAGCGTAGAGCCAAAGCTACCGCTGAGGCTCGCCCACGGGAGCACCACTCCTCTCCGCGTCACGTGTCGAACAGGTTTGCTCTCCTTAGTGATGCACCCACTGAGAAACCTGAAAGAGCTCTGGTTATAGGGGACTCTATCATACGGCACGTGAAATTAGCTCAGCCTTTAGGGGCACCAGCAGCTTTAGTCAGGTGTATACCGGGAGCCAGGGTGCCGGACATAGCAGGTAATCTTAGGGTCCTAGGCAAGCACAGGTTCTCAAAGATAGTTATCCATGCAGGAGCTAATGATATACGCCTTCGTCAGTCTGAGGTTACTAAGAGTAACTTTGTAGAGGTGTTTAAATTAGCGAAGGCGATGTCCGATGCTGTAGTATGCTCTGGCCCCATCCCAATGCGGCGTGGCGATGTAGCTTACAGCAGGTTATGGTCGCTGAACTGCTGGCTGTCCAGGTGGTGCTCTGAAAACAGTGTGGGCTTTATAGATAATTGGGCTAATTTTGAGGGCACTGCTGGCCTGTTAGGGCGGGACGGTATCCATCCCACTCGGGAAGGTGCTGCTCTCATTTCCTGCAGCATAGGTCATAGTCTCAGAACAGGCCTAGTTAATTTCTGACAATCCAGAGCCAAGGCCAGGGAGCAGACGAACAGGCTAAACCGACTGTCTGCTAGCTGCACAGAGTCGTCACTCAGGGCCCACTACATCGAGACTGTGTCTGTTCCCCGAGCTCAACAAAAAGGTAGAAATTTTCAGAGAGTTTGTTCCAGTAACCTAATCAATATAAAATTAGATCAGACTGACTGTACAGCTGCTGCCAGCACCTTTGATCTAAAGGTGGGGCTATTAAATATTAGATCTCTTACATCTAAAGCGCTAATGGTTAATGAACTCATTACTGATCAGGAGTTTAATGTACTGTGTTTAACAGAAACATGGATTAAGCCAAATGAATATATAGCATTAAATGAAGCGAGTCCTCCTGGATACAGTTATATACACCAGCCTCGTCTAACTGGCAGAGGAGGAGGCGTTGCGGTTATTTATAACGATTATCTAGGTGTAACACACAAACCTGGTTATAAATTTAATACATTTGAAGTTCTTCATACTCATATAATGTATGTAGCCTCAAAAAATAAGCCTACCCAGTTAATTCCATTGCTTATTATTTACAGGCCCCCGGGGCCATATTCTGAGTTTCTTTCTGAATTTGCAGATTTTATCTCAGATTTGGTTATTTCCTTAGACAAAGCTTTAGTTGTCGGAGATTTTAATATTCACTTTGATAACCCAGAAGACCCTTTAAAAACAGCGTTTGTGTCCATCTTAGATTCAGTCGGGATTAAGCAGAATGTCATAGGACCGACCCATAATGGTGGTCACACCCTTGATCTAATACTAACATTCAGATTAAACGTAGACAATATAGTCATACTTCCACAGTCTGAAGTTATCTCAGATCATTGTCTCATCTCATTCAAAATATGTCTGAGTAATAATATATGCACCTCACCACGCTACTGTATTAAACGTACTTTCACGTCAACTACTGCACAGAGCTTTATAAATGATCTCCCAGAGCTGTCAACTTTGATTGGGTCACTGTCAGCCCCTGCAGAACTCGATCAGGCAACTGAATGCTTAGAGTCAACATTCCGCCATACTTTAGATAATGTAGCTCCTCTAAAAAGGAAAATGGTCAGAGCCAAAAAATTAGCACCCTGGTATAATGATGACACTCGCACATTAAAACAGACCACTCGAAAATTGGAACGTAAATGGCGTCAAACAAAATTGGTAGTGTTCAAATTGGCGTGGAAGGAGAGCTTCCTGAAGTATAAAAAAGCTCTTAGTGCTGCGAGATCAACATATCTCTCCTCCCTAATAGAAGATAACAAAAATAATCCTAGATTCCTATTTAATACTGTAGCAAAATTAACCAGGAATAAGTCCACTATAGACACATGCACACCTGCAGTATGTAGTAGCAACGACTTCATGAATTTTTTTTAATGACAAAATTGAGAATATCCGACAAAAAATTCAAACTACTAATTTAAGGTTAGACAATGAAAGTGAACTTGTAGTTAACAATATAACTGTATCAGATCATCAGTTAGAATGTTTTACTCCCCTAAAAGAAACTGAATTACTCTCATTAATCTCTACATCAAAAGCCTCAACTTGCATACTAGATCCCTTACCGACACATCTATTCAAACAGATAATGCCTGGAGTAATTGAACCGCTTCTAAAAATAATAAATTCTTCTCTTATGATTGGCTATGTACCCAAATCCTTTAAACTAGCAGTTATCAAACCCCTGATTAAAAAACCTGACCTTGATCCCTGTCAGCTGTCCAATTATCGGCCAATATCAAACCTCCCCTTTATCTCCAAGATCCTTGAAAAAGCTGTGGCACAGCAGTTATGCTCATATTTACATAGGAATAACATCCATGAAATGTATCAGTCAGGATTTAGACCTCATCATAGCACAGAGACAGCACTGGTTAAAGTAGTAAACGACCTACTGTTGGCGTCTGATCAGGGCTGTGTCTCGCTACTTGTGTTGCTTGACCTTAGTGCAGCATTTGATACCATTGATCATTCCATTCTTCTGGATAGACTAGAAAATGTTGTGGGAGTTAAGGGAATGGCCCTCTCCTGGCTCAGGTCTTATCTAACTGATCGTTATCAGTATGTCGATATAAATGGTGATATTTCTAGACGTACCGAGGTAAAGTTTGGTGTTCCACAAGGTTCTATCTTGGGTCCACTGCTTTTTTCTCTATATATGTTACCTTTGGGCGATATTATTCGTAAACATTGTATTAGTTTCCACTGTTATGCTGATGACACACAGTTGTATGTCTCTGCAAAACCTGATGAGAGACACCAGCTTAATAAAATTGAGGAATGTGTTAAGGACATTAGACACTGGATGCTTATAAATTTCCTTCTGCTTAACTCTGACAAGACTGAAGTACTTGTGCTAGGACCACATAAAGCTAGAAGTAAGTTTTCTGATTACACAGTAACTCTGGATGACATTTCTGTTTCTTCACGTGCAGCAGTAAAAGACCTCGGAGTGATTATTGACCCCAGTCTTTCATTCGAAACTCACATTGATAACATCACCCGGATAGCTTTCTTTCATCTCAGAAATATTGCAAAGATAAGAAATTTAATGTCATTGCATGATGCAGAAAAACTAGTCCATGCTTTCGTTACCTCCAGGTTGGATTATTGTAATGCCTTACTGTCTGGATGTTCCAATAAGTGCATAAACAAGCTCCAGTTAGTTCAAAATGCCGCAGCAAGAGTCCTTACTAGAACTAGAAAATATGACCACATCACGCCTGTCTTATCCACACTGCATTGGCTCCCAATCAAATTTCGTATTGATTATAAAATACTACTATTGACCTTTAAAGCACTAAATGGTCTCGCACCACAGTACCTGAGTGAACTTCTGCTCCTCTATGACCCGCCACGCCTACTTAGATCAAAAGGTGCAGGCTATCTGCTGGTACCTCGTATAGTGAAGGCTACATCAGGGGGCAGAGCCTTTTCTTACAAAGCCCCACTGTTATGGAACAGCCTTCCAAGTAATGTTCGGGAATCAGACACAGTCTCAGCATTTAAGTCTAGGCTGAAAACATATCTGTTTAGTCAAGCCTTTTGTTAATGGTGTTTATGAGGTAAAGGAGTAGATCTGGAGGGTCCTCAGACATAGAGTGTTTTGGTAAACTGGGATGTATGGATGCTGTCAGTCCCCACTCGCTTGCTCACTCGAGTTTGTTGACGGTGCAGTGGCTGGCTGCTTTATGTCCCGGGGCTCCCTCATGCCTGTGTTACCTTCTGGCTCTCTCCTTTTAGTTATGCTGTCATAGTTAGTTGCCGGAGTCCCTGCTTGTACTCGGTGCAATATGTATACTGTTCCTACTTATTCAGGTGACATTGGGCATACCTAACCACCTGTGTTTTCTTTCTCTCCCCCCCCCCCCCCCACCCCAAATCTGTCCCTCTGAGTTACATGGAGTCAACAGGAAATCTTTTGGTGGAGACGGTGGGGACCTCGACTGGCTATCGTAGCCTGCAGGGAATCGGCCGTCAGACGTTCTGTCGCATGTCCCAGACCCGGTGAAATGTAACTGAATTGTCTTGGCCAGGCCTAAGGGTCCCATCTGCATCTCATCATTGCTGAGGAGTGTGCTCCCATCACCCAATCAAGCATCCAGCCAGAGCAGGTCATGATATATTTTTTACCATATTAACATGCCATTGTGCGTCATGCCTGATGTAAAGACTCTCGTCTCTGCGAGCCTACCACACAGATTTAATACTTGTCATTTTTAGGGCATACCTAACAACGTGTTTTCTTTCTCTCCCCCCCCATCTGTCCCTCTGAGTTACATGTTGATCCTGGGATTGAGATGCTGGCCTCTTCTGCCCCTCGGACCTGCTTGATCCATCCTGGTGCCCTGTGTCTGGTCGGAGTTTTATCGCCCCACTCCTGTGAAGGACGGCCCCATGAGGACAGTTGAGGGTTATACCTGTTAAAACTGTTAATATTATAGTCAGGCTGTCTGTTGTTGCCCAAATGAGGATGGGTTCCCTTTTGAGTCTGGTTCCTCTCGAGGTTTCTTCCTCATGTCGTCTGAGGGAGTTTTTCCTTGCCACTGTCACCACAGGCTTGCTCATTGGGGATAGATTAGGGATAAAATTAGCTCATGTTTTAAGTCGTTCAAATTCTGTAAAGCTGCTTTGCGACAATGTTTATTGTTAAAAGCGCTATACAAATAAACTTGATTTGATGATTTGAAACTTGATTTGATCTTTGTTGGCCAACCACTCCTGGGGAGGGTAACAATGGTCTTGAATTTCCTCCATTTGTACACAATCTGTCTGACTGTGGATTGGGAGTCCAGACTCTTTAGAGATGGTTTTGTAACCTTTTCCAGCCTGATGAGCATCAACAATGCTTTTTCTGAGGTCCTCAGAAATCTCCTTTGTTCATGCCATGATACACTTCCACAAACGTGTTGTGAAGATCAGACTTTGATAGATCCCTGTTCTTTAAATAAAACAGGGTGCCCACTCACACCTGATTGTCATCCCATTAATTGAAAACAGCTGATTGTAATTTCACCTTCAAATTAACTGCTAATCCTAGAGGTTCACATACTTTTGCCACTCACAGATATGTAATATTGGATCATTTTCCTCAATAAATAAATGACCAAGTATAATATTTTTGTCTCACTTGTTTAACTGGGTTCTCTTTATCTACTTTTAGGACTTGTGTGAAAATCTGATGATGTTTTAGGTCATATTTATGCAGAAATATAGAAAATTCTAAAGGGTTCACAAACTTTCAAGCACCACTTAATATGATTTAAGGTATGTGGGTGCTGGTATAACTGGATTGGCTGCACTCACTGTGTTGGTTTCATTTCTGTGTTGTGAATGCAAGAAAGAAGAGACCAAAGCAAATTTCAAAACCTGTTGCTTGTTTACTGATGAAACAAAGAATACAATTACAAATTGTAATGATGCTTCAGGGAAAAGGTAGCAAACTACTTGTAATTCATGTGAGTATTCGGAGGAACCAATGGAGGAGGCACAGCAAAGCAGTGGTGTGGGAGAATTTGGACAGGTTGGAAACAAGAAGTACACTCTGGATTCAACTGCAAAATGTCAAGGGACTGAACAAGCACCCAAGCTGTCGCTCTTGACATTGGTGTGCATACAGGTATCACTGAGGGTTACTTCACACTGAATGAACATCCAAGGTCTGCTTATATCGGCAGTGACTGTGCGATTGAGATCAGCTGTGCAAGATTAGAACTCAAGAGTCAACCAAGTGTGAATGTGCCAGTGCGAGAAGGGTTGGGGATTGTAGTCCAAGGTAGCCATATTCGTCGGTCACTGTGTATCGTGGGAAGGGGCATTTCTGGCAGATTCAGGTGTTGGCATGACAATGAAAAGTTCCTTTGATATTTGTACAGTTGATAGAGGCACGGATTGCAGGTATCATGTTGCATAATCCACTAGAACAAACGCAAAGCAATGCCCTCATGCGGTCCATTCTAATGGCTTGCCAAGGTCCATACCAATTCTTTCAAAAGGGACCTTGATTAATTGGAGAAGGCACAGTAGTGCTTTTTGGGTGGGTGGTGGATTCACTAGTTGACATTTGTGACATCTCACACACCCCCTGTGAATATTGCCCCAAATGCCCAGCCAACAGAAATGGACCATGAGATGGCTCAGTGTTTTATCTGATCCCAAATGTCCAGCCATGGGATTATGATGAGCTGCAAGGAACAGAAGTTCCCTATGATTAGATTAGATAGAACTTTATTGATCCCTTTGGGAGGGTTCCCTCAGAGAAATTAAAATTACAGCAGCATCATTACAGGATAAACAGAGAATAGAAAATAGAGAAAACTTCTAGATAAATTAAATTAAGTATTTACATATACAAATCTAAAAAAGAATAAGATATGGGGGGAAAAGTCCAGCAGGAGAGGTATTGCACATTATATTGCACATGTATATTGCACATTGTCCAGTATTGCTTTTTGTCAGGCTAGGCTACTGCTCCTTCCCATCCTCTGTCCTCCTGTTACCCCTCCTCCCCCCAGAGAGGAGTTGTATAGTCTGATGGCATGAGGGACAAAGGAGTTTTTAAGTCTGTTAGTCCTGCACTATGACTCATCAGTACCAACAATTGGGTCATCTCTTCTTTAGTTCAAGTTTCCTGAATCACTTAAAATAATCTATCCTTAATCACTGAAAAGTACGGGTGGGAGAGTGCAACATTAGGCTGGAGGTTTTAATCATAAATTACTCTCACTTGATCAAAAGCATGTCTCAGTGTCTCATTATGCAATCCCCAAGGGAATTCCCTCTGAAGGATGAAAGGGTGGAGCTGAACCCACCCTCAGTGTCCCCCTGATACGGTGCACATTCCACACCATGCTTTACTGCAAGACCCATCCACAAATATGCATTTACTAATGCCTGAGACCCAGGACAATCTGTCCCCAGAATTAGTGGATGGATGAGCTGAGGACTAACTGCCACCTTTACACTACGCTTTTTCACCCAGAATTTAATTATGATGGGCACCAGTGGATACTTGTGAACATCCATGTATACACAATTCACCAATCATGCATTTCCTAATGCCGCACGTTGTATCAGGCTTTGATGGATTGTGGTCTGTTTACACCCCGAATCCACCAAGGCCTGATGTGTACTCCCTTGAATACTCACTGACATACTGTACATTCAGGCTTGATGTGTTAGGGTTTTGCTGGGAATTGAACCCGGGTCGCTGGTGTAATGATCCAGCAAACCCCCACTAGGCCACCAGGGGAATGACTCAAGTGCAGAGGCGTGAGGCGAAAGTAGAAAGTAGCAAAAACAGTTTATTTATACTATATACACTATATACAATCCAGGGCAAAAGAAACAAAAAGTATAATCCAAAAGTACAAAACAAAAGCCAAAAAAACAGAAAAGAAAAGGCAAAAATACCAACGCTCAGAAGACCCAAAAACACAATAAATACTAGGACCAAAAGGAAAAGCAAAGTGCAAAACCAAAAAGACAAGGAACACAGTACAGAGGAAACTGGAGCTAAACATAACAACACAAAGACTCCATGACAAGAGGACTGAACTCAGGGGTATAAATACACAAACTAATTAAGGACAGGGCGGGGCAGGAATCAGGCAATAAGACAAAAACAAAACACAGAACACAATGGTGACCTCTAGAGGCCAAAACAAACATGACCAGAAAAGGAGAAAACAGTGGCCTCTAGAGGCCAAAACAGTCCCAGTCCTAACAGGACCCCCCCCCCCCCCCAGGAGCATCTCCTGACGTTCCCAGGATGATCAGGATGGGCCGAATGGAAGTCCCGACAAAGTTCTTTGTCAAGTATGTCCCAAGCTGGGACCCAGCAGCGCTCCTCAGGGACATAGCCCTCCCAGTCCACAAGATATTGGAGACCCCCGCGAACCCAGCGGGAGTCCAGCAGGCGGCGCACGGTGAAAACAGTCTGACCCTGGAAGATGCGGGGGGGCTGGGGGTTCCTAGGGGCAGGGGCATACGTGGATGTCAGTACGGGCCGCAACAGGGAAACATGGAATGTGGGGTTAATCCTTAGCATACGTGATAACTGGAGCCAGTAGGAGACAGGCTTAACTCTGCGTACAACCTTGAAGGGGCCAATGTAACGAGGAGCAAGCTTGCGGTTCTCCACCCACAGCGGAAGGTCTTTGGTGGACAGCCAAACCCGCTGCCCAGGACAGAAAGTGTGGGCAGGTCTCCTATGGCGGTTGGCCTGAGTCTGGTTGGTACTGGAGATCTGGATGAGTGTCCTCCTGACCTTGCTCCAGGTCTTACGACACCGTCTCACATATTGGTTGACCGAGGGCACCCCAGCGTCCTCCTCCTGGTCCGGGAACAGAGGTGGCTGGAACCCGAATTGGCACTGGAACGGCGACAGTTTGGTGGCCGATGACTGCAGGGTGTTGTGGGTGTACTCAGCCCATGGCAGCCAGGTGCTCCATGATGTCGGGTTATCCATAGCCAGGCCTCGCAGGGTGGTTTCCAGGTCTTGGTTGAGCCTCTCCGTCTGGCCATTGGACTGGGGGTGGAACCCAGAGGAGAGGCTGGCAGTGGCCCCGATAAGCTTGCAGAAGCTGTGCCACACTCGGGAGGAGAACTGGGACCCCCAGTCAGAGACGATATCCTGTGGAAGACCAAAGACTTGGAAGACATGATTAAATAGCAATTTAGCAGTGTCAAGGGCAGAAGGAAGTTTGCACAGTGGTATAAAGCGGCAGGCCTTGGAGAATCTGTCCACAATGACCAAAATGACAGTGTTACCTTGAGACTCAGGGAGACCCGTGATGAAGTTGACCACCACGTGGGACCAGGGATGCCGGGGAAAAGGCAGAGGATGCAGGAGACCCTGGGGACGCTGTAGTGGGTTCTTGGTTCTGGTGCAGACCTCACAGGACAGGACGAATGACCTTACTTCCTTCTCCATGTTAGGCCACCAGAAGCGTCTTTTCAGGAAGTCCAAGGTCCTCCAAGCTCCCGGGTGGGCGGTGAGAGGGGAAGAGTGACCCCACTGGAGAACCTTGGCCCGGGCTTGACGAGGGACGTACAGGAGGCCCGGTGGCCCCGTCCCAGGATCAAGGTCCCGGCGTTGAGCTTGTCGAACGGTCTCCTCAATACCCCAGCAGACAGGAGCCACAATCCGGGATACAGGGATGATAGGCCCAACTTCACTCTCCCTGTTGTTGGGTGAGAACAGCCTGGAGAGCGCGTCCAGTTTGGTGTTCTTAGATCCTGGGCGGTATGATAGGGTGAAATTAAAATGGCTGAAAAACAAAGCCCACCTAGCCTGTCGTGGGTTCAGCCTCTTGGCTTGCTGGAGGTACTCCAGGTTCTTATGGTCCATCCACACCAGGAATGGATGTTGCGCTCCCTCCAGCCAGTGCCTCCACTCCTCAAGGGCTCGTTTAACCGCTAGCAGTTCCCGATCCCCCACATCATAGCGGGACTCCACAGGGCTCAGGCGGTGGGAGAAGTAAGCACAGGGGTGCAGCTTCCCTTCCGAGCGTTGAGAGAGCACCGCGCCGACACCACTGTCCGAGGCATCCACCTCCACAATGAATGGTTGGGAGGTGTCCGGGAGAACCAGAATAGGTGCCGTGCAAAAGCGGTGTTTGAGGTCATTAATTGCCTTTTCCGCCTGAGGGGACCAGACATAGGAACCACCAGTCCTTTTGGTGAGGTCCGACATAGGTGCTGCTACGGAGCTGAAGTTCCTGATGAACTTGCGGTAGAAGTTAGCGAATCCTAAGAACCGCTGAACCTCCTTAACAGACTTGGGAGTAGGCCAGTCCCGGACGGCCAGGGTCTTGGCTGGGTCCATTTGGAGTTGCCCTGTTCGTACGATAAATCCCAGGAAGGAGACCTCGGGGACATGAAACTCGCATTTCTGGGCTTTAGCAAACAGATTGTTCTGTAAAAGTCTCTGGAGGACTTGGCGGACATGGTGGCGGTGCTCCTGTAAGGTCTTGGAGAATATCAGGATGTTGTCGAGGTAGATGAAAACGTATTGATTAATCATATCCCTCAAGACGTCGTTGATAAGGGCCTGAAAAACAGCTGGTGCATTGGTGAGTCCGAAGGGCATGACCTGGTACTCGTAGTGCCCTGACGGGGTGTTAAAGGCAGTCTTCCACTCGTCTCCCTGTCGGATACGTACAAGATGGTATGCGTTCCATAAGTCCAACTTGGTGAAGATGGTGGCGCCTTGGAGCAGGTCAAATGCTGTGGACATCAGCGGAAGGGAATAGCGGTTGTGCACGGTGATCTTGTTCAGGCCCCTATAATCAATACATGGCCGGAGCCCCCCATCCTTCTTGCCGACAAAGAAGAAGCCGGCACCAGCGGGTGAGGTGGAGGGTCGAATGAACCCAGAGGCCAAGGCCTCCTTGATGTACTCCTCCATGGCCTTGCATTCTGGCTGAGAGAGGGAAAACAGTCTGCCACGAGGAGGGGTAGTCCCAGGGAGCAAGTCGATGGCACAGTCGTAGGCACGGTGCGGAGGGAGAATGGCGGCCCTGCTCTTACTGAAAACTTCCTTGAGATCCCAGTACTCTGTGGGAACTTGAGATAACTCGGTGAGATCGGGAGGCTCGGCAGGAGACACAGGAGAGCTAGAGAGCAGACAAGAGGCATAGCAAGCAGGACCCCACTCCACAACCTGGCTAGTGACCCAGTCTATATGAGGGTTGTGGCGGGTAAGCCAAGGAAGACCTAGAATAACTGGGAACTCAGGTGAAGGAATCAGGTGCAGGGATATTTCTTCCTTGTGACCTTGAGACTGGAGGAAGACTGGAGAAGTAACTTGGGTGACTCTTCCATCACCTAACGCTTGGCCATCGAGGGCACACACAGACAGTGGGACTTCAAGAGGCACAGTCAGGACATTGATGCTTTGGGTGAAGTGGATATCCATAAAGTTTCCAGCCGCCCCTGAGTCTAACAAGGCTTGACAAGAGTGGACAGACTCACCCCAGGAGATGGAGACCGGGATGTAGATTCCTTGGCCAGGGAGTCCGGGAGAGAGGGTAGGCCCTGTCACAACCCTCCCTCGGCTGGACGGGGTGGTCCTTTTCCCAAGAGCTCGGGACATGATGCTCGGAAGTGACCAGGCTTGCCACAGTAGATGCAGCACTTGTCCCTCCTTCTGCGCTCCCTCTCGGCTACAGAGAGACGAGTACAGCCAACTTGCATGGGCTCTGGACAGTCACTGGAGGAGGTAGACGGGCTCCAGGTAGAGGCAGGGAGGCCGGGAGGGCTCAGGACTTGGCGGCGTTCTCTCATCCTGTTGTCAAGGCGAGTAGAATGTGAGATCAGAGTTTCGAGGTCACTTGGGCATCCGATAGAAGCCAGACCGTCTTTGATGGGGTCAGACAGACCATGGTGGAAGGCTGACACCAGGGCAGTCTCATTCCATCCACTTACTGCTGCGAGGGTCCGGAACGAGATGGCATAGTCTGCAACGCTTTCCTCCTGTCAGACAGACATGAGCTTCCTGGCTGCATCTTTACTGATGTCTGCCTGATCGAAGACCTGAAGCATCTCCTCCGTAAATAGCTTGAAGTCAGAACACTCAGGTCCCTGTCTTTGCCAGATGACCGTTGCCCAAGCTCGTGCCTTACCAGCTAACGAGGTTATCACAAAGGCAATCTTGCGGCGATCCGTAGTGTAGGTGGTAGGCTGGAGCTCAAAGGTGAGTTGGCACTGGGTAAGGAACTCCCAGCACTCACCGTGCTTGCCATCAAACCTCTGTGGTGCAGGAAGGCTGGGTTCACGAGGTGAAGGAGACAGCATGGCGGGAGGCACTGGAGTGGGAGCAGGATGAGGAGATGCAGGCAGAGGTGTCAGCTGTGCCAGGGTTTTCCCAATTTGCTGAAGCAGTTCCTCGTGGCAAGCAAGGGCCTCACGTTTGCTGGTGAGCGTACGTCCATGAGCGTCCATGGTCGCTCCGAAGCATGTCAAAGCTGCCATAATTCCCTGAAGATTGGCCGGGTAGACAGTTGAAGCAGCCTCTGCTGAGTCGGTCATGACGGAGTCTTTCTGTTAGGGTTTTGCTGGGAATTGAACCCGGGTCGCTGGTGTAATGATCCAGCAAACCCCCACTAGGCCACCAGGGGAATGACTCAAGTGCAGAGGTGTGAGGCGAAAGTAGAAAGTAGCAAAAACAGTTTATTTATACTATATACACTATATACAATCCAGGGCAAAAGAAACAAAAAGTATAATCCAAAAGTACAAAACAAAAGCCAAAAAAACAGAAAAGAAAAGGCAAAAATACCAACGCTCAGAAGATCCAAAAACACAGTAAATACTAGGACCAAAAGGAAAAGCAAAGTGCAAAACCAAAAAGACAAGGAACACGGTACAGAGGAAACTGGAGCTAAACATAACAGCACAAAGACTCTGTGACAAGAGGACTGAACTCAGGGGTATAAATACACAAACTAATTAAGGACAAGGCGGGGCAGGAAACAGGCAATAAGACAAAAACAAAACACAGAACACAGTGGTGACCTCTAGAGGCCAAAACAAACATGACCAGAAAAGGAGAAAACAGCGGCCTCTAGAGGCCAAAACAGTCCCAGTCCTAACATGATGTAAGGGAAATTGTGCCTTCAGCCACAGGATCAAGCACCAGTGCAGCACTCAGAGGAAGCACCAAAAAAGGAGCTTTCCCACCAGAGCAGCAAGCCAGAAAGTGGAGAAATAAGGTCAAGTGGATGTGAAAGAGAATCCTGGAGCTACAGTTGAGATTCTGTTAGTTCAAGAGCATGAACAAAAAGCTCATGCTGGTTCCCAGATCTCCCTGAGAAGACTCCCTTTAGTGAATTTTATAAAGGTATTTTGGGAGCCTTGATCTCCTGAGTACAATCTATGTGCTTCCTTTTCGAACCTTGATCTCCCTGGTACAAGAGATATATTTTGTGGTAAAATATTTTTGTTTCTTCTTTGCTTGTTCATAACTATAAAAGGGGGTTAACAGCTAGTTGCAATTCAGATCATTAATTCATTCAGCCTTTTTATCTGCTTTAAAATATATTTTTTTTTTCAGGTCTTACAAGAATAGATTGTCACAAAATAGCAAGGATATCTAAAGGAGGGTACTCCTCGTTGGGGTTAAACAGCTATTACACTGCAAAAAATTGAAATTTTTTTTTTTTACTTTATTGCCCAAATGAAACTTTGCAGGCAATTTTAGCAGTACAATACAGTGCAAACAATAACACACACACACACACACACACACACACACACACACACACACACAAATACTCTCAAGGAGAGGTTAGAAAAAAAAAGGGGTCACCTTGTGATTGAACTTCATTCAACACATATTGGTTACATAGAATCAGAGTAGATAAACCATCACATATCACACAGTAAGTTTTAAGTATTATTCTAAATTAAGGCCTAGAATGACGGGTCCATCTTCTTATGAACAGTGGTAATTTCAACTGTAAAATAGCAGTCATATTTTCCATGATATAGACCTGTTTGATTTTTTGTATCCACTGGGCTTTTGTAGGGGTACTAGGCTGCATCCAATTAATAGTGATTATTTTTCTTGCAATCATTAATAGAATATGTAACATGTAAGATTGGTCCTTAGAAAGCAAGTCTTCCGGCATTTTCTCCAGTAAGAAAATTAAGGGGTCCAGAGGGATATCCATCCTGAAAATGTTGTCCAATTCCTCTTTAATGTCTTTCCAAAATGTCTGTATCACAGAGCAGTCCCAAAATATGTAGGTATGGTCCCCCACCATGCCACAGTTCCTCCAGCAGATATTAGGGGCGTTGTTTTTAAACCTTGATACCTTCAGAGGTGTCCTAAAGAATCTTATTTTCACTGTAAGAATCTGAGCAGGTGGGTGGAGCACAGAAGTATGGCAGGCCAGAACTGAGTTTGTAAAACTCTTTATTTTAACACTTTTCAGCGTTTGCAACTCTTCCCAGACACTCAGACACACACACACACACACACACATCCGTCATCTGGTTGGGGAGAGAGCTCTCTTCCACTGCTCTCTCTCTTTAAATAGGGCACGGTCACTAGGGAAGACACACACACACACAAACACAGATTAATAGACATCAGGTGCAGTGATTCTGCCACTTACCTTCCCTGACTCCGCCCTCCGGTCACAGAGCGACGCTTGACCACGCCCCCGCTGCCACACACCTTCCAATCAAATTCTTTCCACATCTGACTTCCAAAACATATATCTTCCCATGTGTCATTATCTATAATTGTATTGAGTTCCAATTCCCATTCACTTTTAATATGAAGGGTATTGTCTGATGTATCTTTCATAAGACTCTTATATATACGTGATACCTGATGCTTTGTTGATACCAGTTGTTGATAAATATGTATAAAATACCTTTCAACCTCTTTTAAAACCTCTTTTAAGACTATCCCAATCTGTGTGCTCAGTGATGTAATGTCGTACTTGTAGATATTTATACCAGTCATTTGAGGGCAAGTCAAATTTTTCTTTGAGTTGTGAAAATGATCGCAATGTGTTGTTTTCAAACAACTGGTTAACAATAATCAAACCCTTTTCCACCCATCTCCTGTATGCTAAGTCTGTTAAAGATGGCAGAAAATCAATGTTTCCAAAAATGGGCATTGCCCTTGATAGAGCTATAACCCCTTTTAATTGCTTCTGTGCACTGTTCCAGACTTTTAGTGTGTGTTTAACCAAGATATTATTAATTCTTATATTTTTCTGAGCCTGCTTACTAAGAAAAGGGAGAGTAGATAGTGATATCCCTGTTAAGGAATTCTGTTCAATGGATAGCCATCCTGTTTCTTTATCGTTGGTCACCCATGCCACTACTGCTCTAATGCCGCTTTTCCACTACAAACGCGGCTGAGTCGGGCTGAGCCGTGCCGTGCTGAGTCGAGCTGAGTGGGGCTGTTGGAGTTGCATTTCGACTACAACCGCGCTGAACCATGCTGGCTGGAAGTGGGTGGACACATTGGGTGGAGTTAGCGAAAGTGGGTGGACGTCAGGTGATGTCGTTAAGCAGCGCAAACAGTGACATCAGTGAGCTTTTAAGCGGTAGTCTCACGACCCGAATAGTAAACAGTAAACATGGAGGACATGGAGTCGTTAGTGTTGCTGGTCTTGGTTCTGTGGCTTGTTGTCACCGACAACGCCAACAGATACTGGCAAGAGCGTATAGATGAGGCGAAGCGCATAAGGCTTCATAATTCTCGTAATTCTCCTTCTTCCGGGTTTGCAGTGTTTACAGATCCCAGCGTGCTCGTGGGGCGTGTGTGGGCATGTGAGGACACTCCTCTTCACCAATCAGTGCACAGGGGAGTGTCTGCTCACGCCCCCAGCCTCACTCGGCACGGTTTGGCTCGCTTCAGCCCTACTCCAAAACGGTGCGAGTTTTAGGGGCTAAGCAGGGCTGAAGCGAGCTGAGTCGTGCTGTTTTTTGGTAGTCGAAACGCGAGCCGTGTCGGGCTGAAGTGAGCTGAAGCGAGCTGAAGTGAGCTGAAAAAGGGTAGTGGAAAAGGGCCATATGTTGGGCTGCCCACAGTAATACATTTTAAAATTGGGCAGACCCAAACCTTTTTCTTTATCAGCCATCAATATTTTTAGGCATATTCTGGGTCTCCTATTTTGCCAAATAAATGTTGATATGCGTTTTTCAAGAAGCTTAAGTGTTGATTGTGGTACATGGATTGGTAAAGATTGAAATAAGAAAAGGAGTCTAGGTCGAATATTCATCCTCACTGACTCTATTCTGCCAAAAAAGGACAAAGGCAGCATATCCCACCTACTTACATCTTGGTTGATCGCTTTGACTAGTTTGTTATAATTGGAGTTGTAAAGCTGTGCTGGTTTTGGTGTCAGAATGACCCCTAGATATCTAAATCCCTGTTTGGACTTCCTAAAGGATACCAATTCATCTAATTGATGGGGCCATTCGCCACTTATCATCATTGCCTCAGATTTGTTGGTATTTATCTTATGTCCTGACACCGCACTATAATTATTTAAACTAGTTAGAAGTGCTGGGATAGAATCCATAAGACGTTCTAGGAATAACAATATGTCATCGGCAAACAGAGCCAGTTTGTGTTGAATCATTCCCTCATCAGGAATGCCCAGTATGAGTGGGTTTGTCCTTATTAATTCTGCCAATGGCTCTATGCTTAAGGCAAATAAAGGAGATAAAGAATCTCCCTGGCGGGTACCACGTCCCAATAGGAAGAAGTTAGAGCAATGCCCATTCACTCTAACCCTAGATTTAGGGTTTTTATAAAATATGCATAGCCATTTAATAAATGTGTCATTAAAGCCCATATATCTGAGAGTCTGCTGAAGGAAAGACCAATCAACCCTATCAAATGCTTTCTCAGCATCTAAGCTGAGAAGCATTGAAGGAGTAGTCCTTTTGGCCGCAATAGATTGCAGGTTTAGAGCCCTCCTGACGTTGTCCACACCTTGACGATTATTAATAAAACCGGTTTGGTCTGGCTTTACCAGTTTATGTATCACTGTATTCTTTTTGCTATTATTAAAGTAAGAATTTTAAGATCAACACAAAGGAGGCTGATTGGGCGATAGGAAGCACACTGGGTTGGGTCCTTGTTTTCTTTATGAATAACACTTATAATTGCTTCTGGCCATGATCCAGGTGCCTCTCCCTCCTCCAGTGCATAGTTATAAACCTTAAAAATTGAAAACTGAATTTGAGGAGAAAATTACTGAATACTAGTGAAATGATCTTGCTGCATGGACAGATATTTTTACTTGATAAGACATCTGAGAATAAATTGGTTGCAATCTAGAACTAGGTTTAATAATCTCAGAATTGGTGTCTTGTATTCTTCTAATAGGAAATGCGAGATCGTTTCAACTTTTTTCAAGATATTTTCACTTGCTGAGACATCATTTTTTGCAGTGTAGTACTGCACTCCAGTATTGAGCACAGCCCCTAGTAGATCACGGCTTTTGATGTATGATTTAAATCATATAGTTTTGAGTGTACTTGGCTGGCATGCCAACCCAGACATCAACCATTACACTATGCTGGACCAACCATTGGTGGTTCACTTGTCATCCACGGCTCGTGCTCAATCTTCCTGAAATTGATGTGGTTTTGTTTGTGAAGTTTCCAAAACTGATCATTAATGTAGATGGTTTTCATACATTCAGAATTTCTGGTTCTGCTGAGTCCATGGAATTAGTGAAATACGAATAAGGAATAATGATAAAAGGAATAAGATTTTTTTTAATCATGTCTCTTCTATTTATTACAAAGCACATCCACTGTTTTATTGTAGAGCTTAACACCAAGTTTAATGACAAAACCTACATATTTCTTACTATGATTTTCAATAACATTTTTAAACTCATCTTCAAATTTTCTGTCTGTGAAACAAAAATAAACAGATGACTGCTCAACATTACCTTCATTTACTTGGGCAATAATCATTCTTATGTTCACTCAACTAAATATTTCAGTGTCAGTCAGTAAAACTATTTACAGAAGTTGAGTAAACAAGATAAAACGAGTGGAAAATTATACTAAGATTTTTTACAGTGATGTGCAACTCTCAAAAAACTCTCTCTCAAACACACAGTAGATAAATTTAATCAACATACAGAAAAAAAATTATATATATCATTTTTTTTCATTTTTATGTATTTGTTAACAAACGTAATTCAACCAATGGCTGCAATGTTTTAGTCAATAAAGTATCTATCTATCTATCTATCTATCTATCTATCTATCTATCTATCTATCTATCTATCTATCATCATTGTGTGGAATGACTTTACAGTAAATGTACAGGAAGGTTTTCAATCGCTGTTTTTAAAATGATGTAAACTGAAGACAAAACGACTGAATCAGTATCATAGCTGTGACTCACTGAAATAAATGCTCGCTGTCATGTTCTAACAAACTGAATGAAACCACATGGAGCTGCTAAAGCCCCGGGGACAAACAGATTAAATCTGTGATGAAATCTATGATTACTGTGTGAAGTGATGTTGAGCTGAGTGGATAAAGGATGGGATCAGTCATGGAACTTCTACATCTGAATCATCTGAATCCTTCAGGGTGTTAAAGCTGTAAGAGAGAGAACAGGACAGAATGACGAGGTTAAACACCGTCAGAATCCTTACACACAAACACACACACCACAAAATAATGCTAAATATTTCAAACAATGGAATAATAAACAGTTTTTTAAGGACCAAAAAATGTCAAAAGATTTCATTTAAAATACTGAATTAAAAATTAGTTTAAACAAACAAGCAAAACAAATAGTGGTTCCCCTACTCACAACAGGACCCTGCACCTCCCCTGAAAGCCCCACCCACACACACACACACACTTTAAAGGAGATACGCAGAGCCTTTTTTTAAAAATACATTTCTGAGTGGATAGTATCTCCATCCGTGACTCTTGTATGCTGCTGACATCAAATTCAAAATGAACAAGCTTATTCTTCTTCTTCTTCTTCTTAACATGTTTACTGACTCTCTTAAATCTTGTATCCTTCCCAAAACATTACATTCTGCCCAAATTTCCTTGCTTTTAAAAAAGAACAAAGATCCTCACTGCTGTAGGTCCTATTGTCCAATATCACTATTAAATGTGGATGGCAAAATTCTACCTAAATTCTTGCCTGTTGCCTTGAAAAATTCTACCTGATCTCATATCAGCTGATCAAACAGGCTTCATCAGGAACAGGTTTTCATTTTTTAATGTAAGATGTTTGTTTAACATCATCTATCACCCATCTGATTCTCCTACTCCAGAAATATTGGTTTCCTTAGACGCCGAGAAGGCCTTTGATAAGGTTGAATGGAGTTATCTTTTTTACACCCTTGAGAAGTTTGGCTTTGGACAAAAGTTTATTTCCTGGATTAAGTTACTGTATACTTCTCCACTTTCTTCAGTCCACACTAATAACACCTTTTCAAAATATTTTCAGTTAGGGCTTGGCATGAGACAGGGTTGTCCATTATCACCCTTACTATTTGCCTTGGCCATTGAGCCCTTGTCACTCACCCTGAATCAACTACACTGGTGAGAGGTATCTTTAGAGAAGGTCAGAAACAAAAAGTCTCATTATATGCGGATGACTTACTTTTATATATTTCAGACCCAGCTAGGTCCCTAACCCATGTATTTTGCATCTTAGATCAATTTCATCACCTCTCAGGCTACAAACTTAACTTAGAAAAAAGTGAACTGTTTCCTATTAATAAGGCTGCTTGCCAGTATTCATTCACTTCCCTTCCTTTCAAGGTCTCAAATAGTTTCACATACCTTGGTGTTAATGTTGTGGATAAATTCTCCAACCTTTTTTCTGCAAACTTCTCACCCCTTCTCTAACAGACTGAACTTGACCTTAAGCACTGGAGTTCATGTCCACTCTCTGTTGCTGGTCATATTAATTCGATTCGAATGAACATTCTTCCCAAACTTACTTATCTATTTCAGTGCATGCCCTTTGTCACCAGTTCTGTTCATAATCTTTATGGACAGAATTTCTAGGCGCAGCCAGGGGCCGGAAGGAATCCTGTTTGTTCCGGCAGCAGGACAGCGGACATCCTCTTCTTCCCTCTCCTCTCTCTCCCCCTCTCCTCCTGTGTCTCGTCCTTGCCCCGTTCCCCCACGGCGGAGGCGGGGGCCGGCCCCACCCCAGCTGGCCCGTCACACCCGCGGTGCTGGCCCGTCGCACCCGCGGTGCCCTCCCATTTTTCCCTTCTGTGTCTGTCTCTTCCCCCCCTCAGGTGAGTGAGCCCCAGAGCACCGGTGCAGAGAGGAAGCCCGGGCCGGTTTGCTGGCGCTGTGGGGAGCCAGGCCACCTCCAACAGCAGTGTTTGGCAACGGAAGTGGGCGCGGTGGTTCAGATCCCCGATGCGCCAGGAGCCCTCGATCGGGCCGGAGCGTATCGCATATCGGTGAGTATCCAAGGGGATATCCATATCGGGCATTGGTGGACTCTGGCTGTAATCAGACCTCAATTCACCAAAGCCTGGTGCAAGACGAGGCATTGGGGGAAGCACGGGGGTGAAGGTGTTGTGTGTGCACGGGGATGTTCACAGCTACCCTTTAGCGTTGGTCCACAATCTTTTCCGAGGAGAAAAATTTATAGTAAAGGTGGCGGTTAATCCTCGCCTCACCCACTCGATAATTTTGGGGACTGATTGGCCGGGATTCGGGGAGTTAATGAGCCATTTAGTGAAGAGTGGGTCCTGCCGTAGTTCAGCAGGGGGAGGTCCCAGTGTCGCATTGGTGTCACAGAGCTGTCTACATCATCTCCGCATCAGAGTGAGGAGCAGCAGGCTCTTCCTCCCTCTCTCAGGGAATCCCTCGTGGATTTTCCGTTAGAGCAGTCGCGAGACGAGACTCTGCGGCATGCGTTTGACCAAGTGAGAGTAATCGATGGTCAAATGCTCCAGCCAAACGCCACCCCGTCCTTCCCCTATTTTTCTATTATGAAGGATAGATTATACTGAGTGATGCACGACACTCAGACTAAAGAGCAAGTCACACAGCTTTTGATTCCAAAGAGCTGCCGGGAATTGGTATTCTAGGAGGCTCACTTTAATCCCATGGCTGGACACTTAGGGCAGGATAAGACACTAGCCCGAATAATGGCCCGGTTCTATTGGCCAGGGATTCACGGCGATGTCCGTAGGTGGTGTACGGTGTGCCGCGAATGCCAGTTAGTAAATCCAGCGGCAATTCCAAAAGTGCCTTTGTGCCCTCTCCCATTAATCGAGACCCCGTTTGAAAGAATTGGGATGGATCTCGTCGGGCCATTATATCGGTCAACATGAGGGTACCGCTTTATTTTAGTTCTGGTGGACTATGCAACGCGATACCCAGAAGCAGTGCCTCTTCACAATATCTCAGCACGCAGTATTGCGGAAGCACTCTTCCACATCATCTCCCGAGTTGGAATCCCGAAAGAGATTCTGACTGACCAAGGCACCTCGTTTATGTCACGTACACTGAACCAACTGTATGGGTTATTAGGAATTAAGCTGATCCGCACCAGCGTTTATCAGCCACAAATGGACGGTTTAGTTGAACGGTTCAATCGCACCCTCAAAAATATAATTAAACAATTCGTAAGCAAGGACGCATGTAATTGGGATAAATGGCTTGAACCCTTGTTATTTGCAGTGCAAGAGGTACCCCAAGCCTCCACAGGATTCTCCCCGTTCGAATTGTTATATGGGCGTAAGCCGTGCGGCATTCTAGATGTGCTGCGAGAAAATTGGGAGGAGGGACCTTCACCAAGTAAAAATGAAATTCAATATGTTTTTGACCTGTGCACAAAACTCCACACACTCGCACACCTAACCCAGGAGAATTTGCGGCAGGCCCAAGAATGGCAAACCTGCCTGTATGACAGGGGTACGCACCTTAGGGAGTTCGTACCGGGAGATAAAGTACTTGTACTGTTGCCCACATCGAGCTCCAAATTGATCGCCAAGTGGCAAGGACCCTTTGAGGTCACACGGCAAGTCGGGGACGTCGACTATGAGGTGAGGTGAACGGACAGGGGTGGGGCGCTACAGATTTACCACCTCAATCTGCTCAAACTCTGGAACAAGGAGGTCCCCGTGGCGTTGGTGTCGGTGGTTCCGGAGAAGGCGGAGCTGGGGCCGGAGGTTCAAAAGGGAGCATTGGCATCGCGTACCTCTCCAGTCCCCTTTGGAGACCACCTCTCCCCGACCCAACTCACGAAGGTTGCCCAGTTGCAGACCAAGTTTTCGGACGTGTTCTCACCCCTGCCCAGCCGCACCAACCTCATATAGCACCACATTGAGATGCCCCCAGGGGTGGTAGTGCGCAGCCGCCCTTACAGGCTACCCGAACACAAGAAAAAAGTGGTTCGGGAAGAACTCGAGGCCATGCTCAAAATGGGCATCATCGAGGAGTCCCACAGTGATTGGAGCAGTCCGGTGGTCTTGGTACCCAAGGCCGACGGGTCGGTCCGGTTCTGTGTAGACTATAGAAAAGTCAACACGGTGTCTAAATTTGACGTGTACCCAATGCCTTGTATTGATGAGTTGCTCGATCGACTAGGCACAGCTCGCTTTTACTTGACAGTGGATTTGACAAAGGGTTATTGGCAGATCCCCTTGACTCCATTATCCCGAGAAAAAATGGCCTTTTCCACACCGTTTGGCTTACACCAGTTTGTCACACTTCCTTTTGGGCTGTTTGGGGCACCCGCTAAGTTTCAGCGGCTGATGGATCGGGTCTTCCGCCCCCACGCCACCTATGCGGCCGCGTACCTCGATGATATCATTATTTACAGTAATGACTGGCCGCGGCACCTGCAACACCTGAGGGCCGTCCTTAGGTCGCTGAAGCGAGCAGGTCTCACAGCCAACCCACAGAAGTGTGTGATTGGGCGGGTGGAAGTACGGTATCTGGGCTTCCACTTGGGCAACAGGCAGGTGCGTCCCCAAACTAACAAGACAGCAGCAATTGCGGCCTGCCCGAGGCCCAAGACCAAACCGGGGATGAGACAGTTCCTGAGGCTGGCTGGCTACTATCGTAGGTTTATACCTAATTATTCGGACGTCACCAGCCCGCTGACTGATCTCACTAAAAAGGGGGCACCAGATCCGGTCCAGTGGATGAAGCAATGCCAGCGGGCTTTCTCTGAGGTGAAGGCTGCACTGTGTGAGGGGCCACTGTTACAGTCCCCTGACTTTTCTCTCCCCTTTATGTTACAGACAGATGCGTCGGACAGGGGGCTCGGGGCCGTTTTGTCCCAGGAGGTGGAGGGGGAGGACCGTCCAGTGCTGTACATCAGCAGGAAGCTGTCAGTACATGAGGGGTGCTACAGCACCATCGAAAAAGAGTGCCTCGCGATCAAGTGGGCAGTCCTCGCCCTCCGCTACTACCTGCTGGGATGCCCTTTCACCCTCTGTTCGGACCACGCGCCCCTCCAGTGGCTCCACCGCATGAAGGATGCCAACGCACGGATCACCCATTGGTATCTGGCACTCCAACCCTTTAACTTCAAGGTGATCCACAGGCTGGGGGCGCAGATGGCCGTGGCGGACTTCCTCTCCCGTCGGGGGGGGGGGGGGGGGTGGAGTCAGCTGCAGGCTGGACAGCCGCCCGGTCTGAGTCGGGCGGTGGGGGTATGTGGCAGCGGGAGCATGTGGCAGCGGGGGCGTGGTCAAGCGTCGCTCTGTGACCGGAGGGCGGAGTCAGGGAAGGTAAGTGGCAGAATCACTGCACCTGATGTCTATTAACGTGTGTTTGTGTGTCTTCCCCAGTGACCATGCCCTATTTAAGGAGAGCGCAAGAGCAGAGGGGAGCTCTCTCCCCAACCAGAAGACTAGTGTGTGTGCATGCGTGCGTGTATGGCTGAGAGAGTGGTCAAGCTGAAAAGCTGAAAATAAAGAGTTTTGAACTTAATTCTGGCCTGCCGTCTTTCCGTGCTCCTCCCACTCCTACGAACTGCCACACATACATATATGGTTTCACCTCTCGATATTCAATTTGGAGAGTTCCTACTTCAAAATCGCTATCGCTTTCAGACATTTTACACAACCTCTCACGACCAAAGTCCATACACGTGTGCTTGCTTCGCAAGTAAACACAGAGCTGCTCTCAGTCTGTTTGCCTTGAATGATGTCACGATGACTGTCCCCTGGCGGCAAGTGAGATGTAAACAAACCTTTGGAACTCATGCAAACCAGTATATTTTAACCGTTTTATTCAATTTTAGGGTGCAAATTAGACACCAGGAAGGTTGAATTTGCTTTTTGGTTCCTTCTTCTAGACAATAAAGTTGATATTCTATGTTCCACCTCTGACCCTTGCCTATGATCTTTAAGGCCCAATGACCAGGTGTGCCGGCACTAGGACCATGCAGAAAGAGCATCTGCTCAAAAACAGGAGAGGTTGCAGGCACTAGGACCATGCAGAAACATCCCTGCTCAAGCTGTCAGTTTCCCATCCGCATCGCTCTCCTCTTGTGTGCTCAAAAATGATTATGTGATTCAAACAATAGTTAGCAACGTCAATCCCCCATGCAGCAAAAGATGGAGGGCATACAACATTTCTTTAAAAAAAGTGTGTGTGATGTCTTCAGACACACTCTATATTAAGTTAGCTAACATTATTAATATTCAGTGAGATCATGCTGGAATCTGATATCACTTTGTAAACATCTTCAAGTTAGCTAGCCATAGAAAATGACTTATTTTTTACATTATTTCAAATGAGCACAGTCAGTGTACTACTGCACTTCTTCACTCAACACATACAGTGTCTTGCAAAAGTATTCATCCCCCTTGGCGTTTGTCCTGTTTTGTCGCATTACAAGCTGGAATTAAAATGGATTTTTGGGGGGTTAGCACCATTTGATCTACACAACATGCCTACCACTTTAAAGGTGCACATTGCTGTAATTGCAGCAAAAGTGGCTCTACAAAGTATTGACTTTGGGGGGGGGGGGGGGGGTGAATACCTATGCACACTCCAGATTTTTGTTTTTTCATCTTAATTATAGTTTGTGTCACAATAAACCAACAATTTCCCCTTTAAAGTGGTAGGCATGTTGTGTAAATTAAATGGTGCTAACATCCCAAAAATCCATTTTAATTCCAGCTTGTAATGCGACAAAACAGGACAAACACCAAGGGGGATGAATACTTTTGCAAGACATTGTAAATCAGAGTAGTGATAGGCAGTGGAGAGGGGTGTGAAAACAAATTACAGAAAGAAGAAATAAGCTCTCTGACTTTGTAATTTGAATTATCAATCAATTAGATCTATAAATAGTTCATATGCCATTCTAATCTCTAAATCACTAAAGTATAGCACTTTCATTTATGAAAGTATTTTTATTTGGAAATAGTTTCCAAAAAATAGTGGTGAAGAAGGCATTCGACCGTGTCCCCCGTGGTATTCTGTGGGGGGTGCTTCGGGAGTATGGGGTTCGGGGCTCTTTGCTAAGGGCTGTCCAGTCCCTGTACGAATGGAGCAGGAGTCTGGTTCGCATTGCCGGCAGTAAGTCAGACCTGTTCCCAGTGTATGTTGGACTCCGGCAGTGCTGCCCTTTGTCACCGGTTCTGTTCATAATGTTTATGGACAGAATTTCTAGGTGCAGCCAGGGGCCGGAAGGAATCCTGTTTGGGAACCACAGGATTTCATCTCTGCTTTTTGCGGATGATGTTGTCCTGTTGGCTTCTTCAAACCAGGACCTTTAGCATGCACTGGGGCGGTTTGCAGTCGAGTGTGAAGCGGCTGGGATGAGAATCAGCACCTCCAAGTCCGAGGCCATGGTCCTTGACCGGAAAAGGGTGGCTTGCCCTCTCCAGGTTGGTGGAGAAGTCCTGCCTCAAGTGGAGAAGTTTAAGTATCTCGGGATCTTGTTTACGAGTGAGGGAAGGATGGAGCATGAGATCGACAGGCAGATCGGTGCAGCCTCCGCAGTGATGCGGTCACTTTACCGGTCCGTTGTGGTGAAGAAGGAGCTGAGCCAAAAGGCGAAGCTCTCAATTTACTGGTTGATCTACGTTCCGACTCTCACCTATGGTCATGAGCTTTGGGTAATGACCGAAAGAACAAGATCGCGGATACAAGCGGCCGAAATGAGTTTCCTTCGCAGGGTGGCTGGGCACTCCCTTAGAGATAGGGTGAGAAGCACAGTCACTCGGGAGGAGCTCGGAGTAGAGCCGCTGCTCCTCCACATCGAGAGGAATCAGCTGAGGTGGCTCGGGCATCTTTTTCGGATGCCTCCTGGATGCCTCCCTGGGGAGGTGTTCCAGGCATGTCCACCCGGGAGGAGGCCCCAGGGAAGACCCAGGACATGCTGGAGGGACTATGTCTCTCGGCTGGCCTGGGAACGCATCGGTGTTCTTCCCGAGGAGCTGGCCGAGGTGTCTGGAGAAAGGGAAGTTTGGGCTTCCATGCTTAGACTGCTGCCTCCATGACCCGGTCCCGGATAAAGCGGAAGAAGATGAGACGAGTTTCTTGTATTTGTAACTCAGCAGGGACATCTGCCCCCGGGTGACGAGCAGGGAGCAGGGACAGCATGTAGAGAGGTGAGTGAATTATAAATTACAGAATCAGGCAATGGGGTGTGAGAGACTGTGGTACAGATGGATGACAAATTAAAACCAAAATGAAGTGCTTTAGTAAATATATATATAAAAGGCAAGAAGCTGTTTTGATTGATACTGATAGATTGATACTGATAGTAACAACTTGATTGACTGGAAGAACGATTTGTACCATTCTGTTTTTTTGTGTTTTTGCTTTACGTGTGTGTGTGTTTGACACAACTATGAAGAACATCGGAAGCTCAAAGTCAGGGCAGAGAGGTCACATGTTTCGCTTAGGAACAATCAACGTTAGAACTTGTAAATGCGAGAGTAAGCTAGCAGATTGTGTAACACAATATAAGAACTTGACGCAGGATATAACATGGCATGCAGGAGGTTTGCTTGCGAGGCGAGGGTGAAATATGTTTTGATGACGAGGTTCTTAAAGGTTGCCGGGTATTACATAATGGTATGAATATTACATACGCAGGCGTTGCACTCGTGCTAGCACTACATGTTCGACTCTTGGATGTGGAGCACATGATAGAGGGAAGAATGACGATGGTGAGGGTTAAGGTGAATGGGGTGAAATTAGGAATATACTGTTGTTGTCCAAATGAAGAACACAACATGTCCTCCAAAGAGAATTTCTACTGAACACTGAATAAGGCTATCCAGAAGATGAGGAATTGCTGGTGACTTTAATGCCACCATTGGAGAAGACTGCAATAAGGGACACTGGAGAGGAGTAGGGCCATATAATGATAAGGATCCAACAAGCTTTAAAGGTCATAGGCGATGGTCGAAGGTGAAATGTAGAATATCAACTTTATTGTCGAGAAAAATGACCCAAAAAGTGAATTAAATCTTCCTGGTGTCTAATTTGCACCCCAAAATTGAATAAAATGCTTAAAATATACTGTTTTGCCCAATTTCCGAAGGTTTGTTTACATCTCACTTATGCACACTTTCACCGCCAGGGGGCCATCGTCGTGATGTCATTTAAGCCAAACAGACCGGGAGCAGCTCTGTGTTTACCTGCAAACCGAGCCCACGTTTAGGAGGTTCATTTATTTAACCACTTTCTAAATATCCTTTTTTTTTGCTGGAGAGAAACATACAGGGCTAATTTTCAACAATTCAATAATAACATGTACCAGGACATTTAATGGGGTTCCCCACTGATGCGCACAGGGGCACACACACAATCCCTATAATAGAATGTGGATTCATTTATATAGCTAATATAATTTATTGCTAATATTAATACAAGCATTATACTATTTATAGTCTACTCTAAACACACACAAACAATCATGTTATTCAACAATAGCATGTTAGCAGGTAGCCATTGCAAATCAACTTAGATTAGGATTAGATAAAACTTTATTGATCCCTTTGGGAGGGTTCCCTCAGAGAAATTAAGATTCCAGCAGCATCATTACAGATAAACAGAGAAAAGAAATAGAGAAAACTTCTAGATAAATTAAAATAAATTAAGTATTTACATATACAAAATATATAAAAAGAATAAGATATGGGGAAGAGAGGAAGGGGGAGGGGGGAAGGAGGGGGAAGAAAAAAAAGGTGGGGAGAAGGGGGGGCGGCGGTAGGAGAGATATTGCACTTTATATTGCACATTGTCCGGTATTGCTTATTGTGAGGCTAGGCTACTGTTCCTTCCCGTCCTCTGTCCTCCTGTTACCCCCCCCCAGAGAGGAGTTGTACAGTCTGATGGCATGAGGGACAAAGGAGTTTTTGAGTCTGTTCGTCCTGCACTTGGGAAGGAGCATTCTGTCACTGAACAGTCTCCTCTGGTTGCTGATGACAGTGTGCAGAGGGTGACTGGCATCGTCCATGATGTTCAATAGTTTGTCCATAGACCTCTTCTCTGCCACCATCACCAGAGAGTCCAGCTTCATGCCGACCACAGAGCCGGCCTGCCTGATCAGTTTGTCCAGCCTGGATGTGTCCTTCTTGGATGTGCTCCCCCCCCCCCAGCACACCATGGTGTAAATCAGGACACTGGCGACCACAGACTGATAGAACATCCACAGGAGTTTCCTGCAGATGTTAAAGGACCTCCTAAGGAAGTATAGCCTGCTCTGTCCCTTCCTGTATAAGTAATTGGTGTTGTAAGTCCAGTCCAGTTTGCTGTCCAGCCACAGCCTGAGGTACTTGTAGGAATCCACAGCTTCCACCTCAACTCCCTCGATCAGAACTGGTCATGACCTTGGTCTGGACCTCCCAAAGTCAATGACCAGCTCATTCGTCTTCGAGGTGTTGAGCTGCAGATGGTTTCTGTTGCACCAAACGGCAAAGTCCCTCACCAGGCTCCTATACTCCTCCTCTCTGTCGTCACTGATGCACCCAACGATGGCTGTGTCATCGGCAAACCTCTGGATGTGACACAGCTCTGAGTTGTAGCAGAAGTCCGCGGTGTACAGGGTGAAGAGAAAAGGGGCCAGCACCATGCCCTGGGGTGCTCCGGTGCTGCTAATCACAGTGTCAGACATGATGTCCTTCAGCTTGATGTACTGCGGCCTGTCAGTGAGGTAGCTGGAGATCCAGGTGACCAGGCAGGGGTCCACTCGCATCCTGTTCAGTTTGTCCTGAAGCAATAGGGGCTGGATGGTGTTGAAGGCACTCGAGAAGTCCAAGAAGAGGGTCCTCACTGTGACATTTCCCTTATCCAGATGCGAGTGGGCTCGGTGTAGTAGGTAGAGGATGGCGTCTTCCGCACTGACACCTGCCCGGTACGCAAACTGCAGACAGTCCTGGGCATGTTATACCTGGGGTCTGAGGAGGCTGAGGAAGAGCCGCTCCAATGTCTTCATCAGATGTGAAGTGAGTGCCACCGGTCGGAATTCGTTCAGCTCGCTGGGCCAATTCTTTTTGGGAACTGGAATGATACATGATGTCTTCCAGAGGGTGGGCACTCTCCCCAGCTGCAGGCTAAGGTTGAAGATGCGTTGGAATGGTTCACCCAGTTCAGCAGTACAGGTCTTCAGTAGTCAGGGGGACACCTTGTCCGGGCCTGCTGCTTTCCTGGGGTGAAGCTTCCTCAGTTGACCTCTGACCTGGTCTGCAGTAATGCATGGAGGAGTCTGTATTGAGGTGGGGGAGGAGGGGGCTGCTGTGATGACTGGGAGGAGGTGTGTTGAGGGAAGAAGGAGAGATGGCTGCAGTGAAGGAGAGGGTAGGGGGGACATGGGCTGGTTGAACCGATTGAAAAAGTCATTCAACTCATTCACCCTCTCTACTGTCCCCTCAATGACTGTGGTCTTTGTATTGTGGTCTGTGATGGTTTTCACACCTTCCCAGACCTCCCTCATGCTGTTCTCCTTCAGCTTCTGCTCCACCTTCCTCCTGCAGCTGTCCTTAGCTTCCCTCACGCAGCGTTTTACCTCCTGCTGTGCTGCTTTCATCACCTCCCTATCCCTG
Organism: Neoarius graeffei; assembly: GCF_027579695.1. Taxonomy (NCBI): domain Eukaryota; kingdom Metazoa; phylum Chordata; class Actinopteri; order Siluriformes; family Ariidae; genus Neoarius; species Neoarius graeffei. The sequence goes on along the minus strand of NC_083573.1, from coordinate 113,073,068 downwards.
CTCCTGAAGGCGGCCTTCTTCCTGTTGAGGACAGCTTTGTCTTCCTGTGTTACCCATGGCTTGTTATTTGGGTAACACTGTACAGTCTTAGTGGGGCAGACCACATCCACACAGAAGTTAAGGTAATCTGTCAGCCAGTGTGACAGCCCCTCTATGTCCTCACAGTGTGGGCTAAGCAGCACATCCTAGTCCATGATGTCATAACAGTCCCTGAGGGCATCTTCCATTTCAGGGGACCACCTCCTGATGGAGCTAGTTGTTGCAGGCTGCCTTTGGACCAGGGGGGTGTACTTCGGCTGTAGAAGGACCAGGTTGTGGTCAGACTTCCCTAGTGGGGGGAGGGGTGTGACTCTGCATGCATCCCTCACATTAGCATACAGCAAGTCAATTGTCCTGTTGTTCCTTGTTGGACAATCCACAGCCTGGTAAAAAGCAGCCAAAGTAGAGTCCAAAGTAGCATGATTAAAGTCCTCAGAAATGATGATAAATGCCTCAGGGTGCTGTGTCTGCAGCCTTGCTGTGACAGAGTGAATCCTCTCACATGCAGCGGCTGCATCTGCCTTCAGAGGGATGTAAACACAGATGGTGATCACGTGACTGAACTCCCTCGGCAGATAATATGGCCGCAGGCTAACGGCTAGCAGCTCCAAGTCCGGGCAACATAAAACTGTCTTTACAGAGATATGTCCCGGGTTACACCAGTGATTGTTAACATAAATGATGAGTCCCCCACCTTTGCACAGATGGCTTGTTCCTGGTTAGCAGTGGTCTGTAAGCTGGAATTAGCATAACAGAGAGATGGTCCGAGTTTCCCAGGTGGGGGTGGGGAACAGCTCTGAATGCCTGTTTAATGTTTGTGTAGACCTGGTCAAGAGTGTTCTCTCCCCTAGTTGCAAAGTCCACATATTTGTGATAATGTGGGAGTACTGTCTTCAAATTGGCCTGATTGAAATCGCCAGCGATTACATAGACAGTGTCTGGGTTAGAGTCCTGCACTGAGCTCACAGACTGATACAATGTAGACAGTGTCGGAAGCTTCGCACACGACTGAAAAATGCCTTTTTCAAAGCTAAGGCAGACCAGCTGAATTATTCTAGTCAATAATGGGACACAGAGGAGGAATTCAGATTAATGAAACAACACTCTTACAGAGCAATAATCTATTAATACCACCACTGAAACTAGAGAAACACTTTTGTGCACACTTTAGCGGCCGAGTGTACGAGCCCCAACCTGAACTGGAAAAAACGGAGAAATATCCACACATGCTACCACCTGATGACCTTCCTGAGATAAGTGTTCTGATACCCGATGATACAGAAGTTAAGAATAGCATGAAGCGACTTAAGAATGGCAGATGTCAGGGGATAGACAAGGTTTATGCAGAACAACTTAAATATACAATGTCCATGGGTTGAATAAAATACATCACGCTTCTGATTGGAAAGATATGGTCATGTCTCCAAGTACCATCCCAGTGGTTGAGAGCCAGCATAACCTGTCTGTACAAAAGGGATCTCAAATCACTCGTGGAGAATTATAGAGGGCTGAGTATAGTTGCAACAGTCTCCAAGGTGCTATCCGGGATTGTTGTTGAAAGTCAAGTCAAGTCAACTTTATTGTCAAATATGCTATACATGCTCGACATAGGGGCAGCACGGTGGTGTAGTGGTTAGCGCTGTCGCCTCACAGCAAGAAGGTCCTGGGTTCGAGCCCCGGGGCCGGCGAGGGCCTTTCTGTGTGGAGTTTGCATGTTCTCCCCGTGTCCGCGTGGGTTTCCTCCGGGTGCTCCGGTTTCCCCCACAGTCCAAAGACATGCAGGTTAGGTTAACTGGTGACTCTAAATTGACCGTAGGTGTGAATGTGAGTGTGAATGGTTGTCTGTGTCTATGTGTCAGCCCTGTGATGACCTAGCGACTTGTCCAGGGTGTACCCCGCCTTTCGCCCGTAGTCAGCTGGGATAGGCTCCAGCTTGCCTGCGACCCTGTAGAAGGATAAAGCGGCTAGAGATAATGAGATGAGATGAGATGCTCGACATACAGCACAGATGAAATATCAGTCCTCTCTGACCCACGGTGCAAACAGGCAATGCAATAAATAAAAATAGAATAATTGAAAAAAAAACAACAGTATAAACACTCTAGATAGGAACTAGACATAGACTAAACACTCAAACAATATAAACAGTATAAATAAACAGTATAAACACCAGATAAGAACAAGACATAGACTAAACACTCAGACAATATAAACAGTTAAACACTAGATATGAACTAGACGTAGACTAAACACTCATATATATATATATATATATATATATATATATATATATATATATACACACACACACACACACACACAAATTGGTTCAAATAACCAAACAGGTATAGCAGGTAAACATGAAACATGAAATAAGCAGTATAAACAAACTAGCAGCTGTTAAGGTGAGGTAGTGCGGAATAGTGCAAATGAGCGAGGTAAAGTGAGATGTGCGGCCCCTGAGTTCAGCGTGTTAATGAACGATGAGATGTATGTATGTGTGTGTGTGTGTGTGTGTGTGTGTGTGTGTTGGGGGGGGGAAACTGTGAAGATGACATGTCAGATGCTGAAGGGGGGGCAGGGGGGTGTGCGAGCAGAATTTGTAGCAGGGGGCAGAGGGGGGAGGAGGGGCAGAACAGGGAGGGAGTTGAGCCTCCTGACCGCCTGGTGAAAGAAACTGTTCTTGAGCCTGCTGGTTTTGGCCCGGAGACTCCGCAGTCTCCTCCCCGACAGCAGCAGGCTGAAGAGGCTGTGAGATGGGTGGGTGGGGTCACCTGCAATCCTGATGCCTTTGCGGGTGAGGCAGGAGTTATAAATATCCATTAGAGAAGGGAGAGAGACACCAATGATCCTCTCAGCTGCTCTCATGATGCGCTACAGAGACTTGCAGCAGGACATGGTGCAGGCGCCGTACCACACGGTGATGCAGCTGGTCAGGATGTTCTCGATGGTGCCTCTGTAGAAAGTGTGCATGATGGGGGCCGGGGCTCTTGCTCTCCTCAGTTTGCGGAGGAAGTACAGATGCTGTTGGGCTTTTTTGGCCAGTGATGCGGTGTTGTTGCTCCAGGACAGGTCTTCAGAGATGTGCACACCCAGAAACTTGGTGCTGCTCACCCTCTCCACTGCAGCACCGTCGATAGATAGTGGAGCATGCTGGGTGTGCTCTCTCCTGAAGTCCACAACAATCTCCTTCATCTTCTCCACGTTCAGACGGAGATTGTTGTCCTTGCACCACATGGCCAAGCAGCTCACCTCACTCCTGTAGATTGTCTCATCGCCATTGTTGATGAGACCCACCACAGTCTTGTCATCCGCAAACTTAATGAAGATATTTGAGCTGGATGTTGGTGTGCAGTCGTGGGTCAGCAGAGTGAAGAGGAGGGGGCTTAGCACACATCCTTGGGGGGGCCCCCGTGTTCAGTGTAATGGTGCTGGAGGAGTTGCTGCCGACCCATACAGTCTGTGGTCTCCCCATCAGGAAGTCCAGCAGCCAGTTGCACAGGGAGGTGTTGAGTCCCAGCTGGTCCAGTTTATGAATGAGCTGCTGAGGAATGATTGTGTTGAATGCTGAGCTAAAGTCTATGAACAGCATTCTGACATACAAGTCTTTTGTCTCCAGGTGGGTGAGGGCTGAGTGGAGGGCAGTGGAGATGGCGTCATCGGTCAAACGGTTGGACTGATATGCAAACTGGAAAGGATCCAGGGCGGGGGGGGGAGGGCAGACTTGATACGCCTCATGACTAGCCGCTCGAAGCACTTCATGAGGATGGGAGTGAGTGCGACAGGGCGGTAGTCATTGAAGCAGGAGGGAGACGGCTTCTTTGGGACCGGGATGATGGTGGTGGTTTTGAGGCACGTGGGGACAACAGCCTGGCTCAACGAGATGTTGAAGATGTCTGTAAAGACATCTGTGAGCTCCTCGGCACAGTCTCTCAGGACACGACCAGGAATGTTATCAGGACCCGGGGCTTTTCGTGCATTTGTCGTCCTGAGAGCTCTTTTCATGCTGCCTGGGGACAGCGTCAACACCTGGTCGCCGTGAGGTGGTGGGGTCTTCTGTGCCGTGGTGCTGTTGTCTGCCTCAAAGCGAGCGAAGAAGTTGTTCAACTGATTCAGCAGAGATGTGGAGTTGTCACAGGTCTGTGGCAAGGGCTTGTAGTCTGTGATGGTCTGAATCCCCCGCTACAAGTTCCTGGTGTCTCTGCTGTCATTGAAATGGTCAGCAATGTGCCTGGAATACTGTCTCTTGGCCACTCTGATGATTCGTGACAGATTGGCCCTAGCTGTCCTCAGGCCCACCTCGTCCCCAGCTCTGAAGGCAGCGTTCCGAGCCCACAGGAGCCTATAGACTTCCCCTGTCAGCCATGGCTTCTGATTGGCCCAAATGGAGATGGTTCTGGTGACCGTAACGTCGTCCATGCACTTCCTCATGTAGGCAGCGACGGTCTCCGCGTACTCCTGGAGATCTGTGGTGTTGTAGGTGGCCGCCTGTCTGAACATGCTCCAGTCAGTGGTGGAAAAACAGTCCTGGAGTGCCTCTGAGGACCCCTCTGGCCACACACCTATCTGTTTTGTAGGTGGTTTGGTGACTTTAACCAGCGGCCTGTATGCTGGCATTAGCATAACAGTGGAGTGATCTGAGGCCCCAAGGTGGGGGAGGAGTAGGGCTTTGTAGGCATCTTTATGCATGGTGTAAACATTGTTTCCACGTGTAGGAAAGTTGATATGTCCATAGAGTTTTGGAAACACACTTTTGGGGTTTGCATGATTGAAAGCCCCAGCCAGGATGAGGAAAGCATCTGGGTGGGCTGTCTGCTGCTCACTGATATGCTGATAGAGTTCATTCAGTGCTTCACTCCTGTTGTTATTGGAGCCGGGAGGGATGTATAATGCTACCAGCAATATGGCTGTAAATTCCCTCGGCAGATAGAATGGCCGGCACTTAATAATCATAAACTCCACCAGAGGTGAGCAGTGTTTGCAGACCACAACAGCATCGCGGCACCAGGCATCACTGATGTAAACACAGACTCCTCCGCTGCGAGTCTTCTCCCCCTTCGACTAGCGCTCTGTCTGACCGGTAGCATGTTAGCCGGGCTAGCTGAATGGCACAGTCCGGGACACTGTCGTTAAGCCATGTTTCCACAAACACAAGGACACAGCACTCACTCACAGACTTAAAAGATGAGAAGAGCAGGCGGACATAATCCAGCTTGTTGTCCAGTGAGCGTACGTTGGCCAGAGTGATGGTAGGGATAGCCAGCCGGTGAGGGCTAGCTGCTAGCCTAGCTCGGATACCTCCGCGCTTGCCTCTCTTCTGCTTCCGCATGTTCCGCCTGTGGCGCTTCCACTGCGGGCTGGATGCAGGAGTGGGGGTCGGTGATTGAGCAGGCATCCGGAGCAAACCGTAGCCGCATAGCACTTCCGCTTCCGCTGGATTTATATCCGTGAATATAGTTCTGCGGATGTCGAGCAGAAACTCATGGGAGTATGTGCGCCTTGAGACTAATGGACGCGACAAAGACGAACAGATACACACTGTTTTAAAACACAAAAAACATGAAAACACCATTCTGTCGGGACAGAGAGGAGCCGCTGCATGTGTGCACGCTGCCATCTTGGAATAAAGGATTAGGGAAGCTTACAAACATGTCTTGTTGTCATCACAATTTGGCTTCCGAGCAAATAGATCAACATCTGATGCTATATTCATTTTACATCAACTGATTGAGAATACAAGGAAGTCCAAAACCCCAGTCTACATAGCTTTTGTGGATCTTAAAGCGTCGTACGATTGGATTCCGAGAGATGCTCTGTTCAGGTGCTTAACGATCCGACTCAAGTGTCCTCACATGGTGTCTGTGTTACATGCATTATACATTGGCACGAAAGCCTGTATTAAAGGAAGCACATGTTTCTTTGAGATGTTGGTAGGATGCCGTCAAGGAGCCCTGGAGTCCCCCATTATTTTCAACATATACATGAACTTTGTTGTACGAATAGCACGGAGTGAGGTTCTGAAGAAGCACCCAGAGGCAGGACTTAAAATAGAATACTGCATACCTAATAAAGTGTCACCAAGGGAATATCATAGGAAGTCCCCTCAATCCGGTATTACTCATGTTACAGAACTCCTGTACGCAGATGATGAGGTCATTTTTGCTAACTCTGTCCAGGAATTGAAGAGCATCCTTGAAATATATGACCAAACCTATGCACGGTTTGGATTACAGATGTCCTACATTAAAACCGAGACAATGGTCTTCCATGTAGAAGATGAGACCAAGAATCAGGAATGCTTGGTAACTGTGAATGACCACAGAATCAAGAACGTGCAAAGTTTTAAATACCTCGGCTATACCATCTCAAATGATGAAATGGACACCTCTCAGCTCCTGTATGCCAGGATCGATCTGCCTTCCAGAAATGGAATGAACTGAAACATGTACTTATAGATAGAAGAATCCAACTAACAACAAGAATTAGATTTCTGACGTGTTCGCTCCAGGTTACGATACAGCGTTCAGGCATGGACTCTAACAGAGAAAGAGTTGGGCAAAGTTGAGACTGCGTGGCATGGTTTTGTTAGGAATATGGTCAAAGGTGGGTTTCGGAGAAAGAATGCTCCAAACCGGAAAGATCGTGACGTCCAGCTTCAAGGTGAAGTAGACTGGAGTTTCAAGCTATCTAACGAACGACTACGGGAAATGACCCAAACATTGTCCAATCGTAATTTCTGTCAACACCAGCAAGTCAAGTATATTGGACATGTCTGTAGAATGGACAATGTCTTGCAGAAGCAGGTCCTGTTCGACGTTAGAACATCCCACAAGAAATGGACGTGTCTTGAGAGAGTTTTAGGAGTTGATGAGACACAGATTAGGAGAACTATGATGACAAAGCAGCTTTACAGCGACTGATAGATGTTTGCCTGCCATCGAGCAAATATCAGGAGCACCCCAAAGCCGAGACTGTGCTGAGTGGGAAGAGATGATGTAGTGAGGCCACCATGAGTCTCCAGAAATCTTCAGTGCTCCTTACCAAGTTTGTGGAAGTGTACTGGAGGGATGAACTTTCCTCCAAGATATTCCCTCATTGAAATACAACCTTTATTTAAATCAGGGAATTTAATTGAGATCAATATTTCTTTTGCAAGAGACCTGCGGACAGCAGATAAACCTCAGGTCAGGGTCACTAAAAAACTTAAGCCCTTTTGAGCATTTGAGCCTGTACTTTGTCCCCTCACCCCCAACCACTACCTTTGAAATCAAAATTCTGCCCCCGCCCAAATAGACCACTCCCAGCTCTCCTGTTGAAACTGCATCCCTTCAGCACAGGATCAGGGGCTTTGATCCAACTTGGATTAAAAAAAAAAGTGTTCTCCTGAAGAAAAAAAACGTTCTAATTATTGTTCTAAAATAAATGTGAAGACTTAAAAATGGCCCCTTTAACAATTTCTTCAGGTCTAAACACTCTGTAACAAGAGCCGTGGGGAGGGGCCCTGGAGGTGACCATCCTCATCTAGCACCCCTCCCCAAAGCCAGGAAACTCAGGGGAAACACTGACTATATTGCCAAATATTGTCTTTTGTTAAGTGAAGATTAGGGCTAGGGGTCTGAGAGACTCAATGTGTGTGTGTGTGTGTGTGTGTGTGTGTGTGTGTGTGTGTGTGTGTAGAGACAGTCAGTAACTCACTGTAGTGTCTCCAGTGTACAGTGTGGATCCTTCAGTAGATCAGAGAGCAGCTTCACTCCTGATTCTCCTGGATTATTGTAGTTCAGATCCAGTTCTCTCAGGTGTGATGAGGGATTTGACCTCAGAGCTGAAACCAGAGCAGCACAACCTTCACCTGTAATACTGCAGCCAGACAACCTGTAGAGAGAAACATCTCACAGTTACAGCATAAATCACTCAGCTTTACTACACAACACACACAATCTTTATATACAGTACACTAATGGCCCTTTTCCACTACCCTTTTTCAGGTCACTTCAGCTCGCTTCAGCTCACTTCAGCCCGACACGGCTCGCGTTTCGACTACCAAAAACCGGCACGACTCAGCTCGTTTCAGCCCTGCTTAGCCCCTAAAACTCGCACCGTTTTGGAGTGGGGCTGAAGCGAGCCAAGCCGTGCCGACTGAGGCTGGGGGCGTGAGCAGACACTCCCCTGTGCACTGATTGGTGAGGAGGAGTGTCCTCACATGCCCACACACGCCCCGCGAGCGCGCTGGGATCTGTAAACACCGCAAACCTGGAAGAATAATAATTACGAATTACGAGAATTTCTGAAGCCTTATGCGCCTCGCCTCATCTATACGCTCTTGCCAGTATCTGTCCGCGTTGTCGGTGACAACAAGCCACAGCACCAAGACCAGCAACACTAACGACTCCATGTCATCCATGTTTATTGTTTACTATCTGGGTCGTGAGACTACCGCTTAAAAGCTCACTGAATCAGTGACATACAGAGCATCGTGGACGAGTTCGCGGAGCGCAAGGCTCGTCGTATGCCCTTCAAATAATGCGCGCAGTAGGCTATTGATGTTTTATTATGAGCCATGTACAGTATGTCACCTAATGTTTTTTTGTTTCTGAGTTACATGTTCATTTGAAGGACTTAATGTACAAAATAACATAGTTGCACCCGGTAGTGTTGAAATTGGTAAACACCGCAGTTGCGGACATTTTGTAGCCTAAAATGATGTTATGATAAGCTTTAATAAAGGGCCCGGTCATTTGCCCCGCCCCCGGCCCGGCTTTGACTTGTTCCGCCACTGTCACTGATGTCACTGTTTGCGCTGCTTAATGACATCACGTGACGTCCACCCACTTTCGCTAACTCCACCCAATGTGTCCACCCACTTCCAGCCAGCACGGTTCAGCGTGGTTGTAGTCGAAATGCAACTCCAACAGCCCCGCTCAGCCCGACTCAGCTCGACTCAGCACGGCACGGCTCAGCCGCGTTTGTAGTGGAAAAGCGGCATTACTGTGTGTGTGTGTGTGTGTGTGTGTGTGTGTGTATAGAGACAGTCAGTAACTCACTGTAGTGTCTCCAGTGTACAGTGTGGATCCTTCAGTAGATCAGAGAGCAGCTTCACTCCTGATTCTCCTGGATTATTGTAGTTCAGATCCAGTTCTCTCAGGTGTGATGAGGGATTTGACCTCAGAGCTGAAACCAGAGCAGCACAACCTTCACCTGTAATCCTGCAGCCAGACAACCTGTAGAGAGAAACATCTCACAGTTACAGCATAAATCACTCAGCTTTACTACACAACACACACTATCTTTATACACAGTACACTTACTCTGTGTGTGTGTGTGTGTGTGTGTGTGTGTGTGTGTGTGTGTGTGTGTGTGTGTGTACCTCAGTGTCTCCAGTGTACAGTGTGGATTCTCCAGTCCAGCAGAGAGCAGCTTCACTCCTGAATCCTGCAGTTTATTGTCCCTCAGGTTCAGTTCTCTCAGTCTGGAGGAGTTTGAGCTGAGAACTGAGGACAGAACTCTACAGCTTTCCTCTCTCAGTTTACACCCACACAGACTGGAAGAGAAATGATGAAATATCAGAACACTGATCTCAAACACACAAACACAGCCATAATCCAGCTAAACTTTAGCATGGAACAGAAATGTGAGTGTGTTTCTCTCACACACAGAAATCAGAGGACAGGACGCCACATCAGCACATTTACAGGAGCAGCGACGTCTTTCTGCACTCCACACTGTACTCTCTCACACACACACACACACACACACACACACACACACACACACACAGTACTCTCTCTCACACACACACACACACACACACACAGTACTCTTTCTCTCTCTCACACACACACACACACTACTCTCTCTCTCACACACACACACACACACACACACACACACACACACAACTCTCTCTCTCTCACACACACTGTACTCTCTCTCACACACACACACACACACACACAGTACTCTTTCTCTCTCACACACACACACTACTCTCTCTCTCTCACACACACACACACACACACACAACTCTCTCTCTCTCACACACACTGTACTCTCTCTCCCTCACTCACACATGCGCACGCACACACACACACACACAGTTCTCTCTCTCTCTCTCTCTCTCTCTCTCACACACATACAGACAGTGTTCTTGTCATTTGGTTTGGTTAGTTTCACACTGCACTGATTTTCCAGAGCACCAAACTGTTTGTCTATGAGGGAGTTCTCTGATTGGTCAGGAGTTTGTCAGGGTGGGGTTTGATGGACACTTCTTATTGGGGTTGTTTTACTGCTGGAGGTCAAGATTTTGGGAAAAATATGATGTAATTATTTGAACTGAACACAAAGTTGTGTGTTGAGTTTCAAACAGACAGTAAAACAGTTGGTGTGTATCATTCTCTGCTCACACACACACCTCTGATTTCTGGGGGTTTGGAGTGGACCTGAGTACAGGTGGTGTGTTCACGTGTGTCAGAAGGTGGGTTTAATAACCTGTTAGTGTAAAAAGTGAAACCATCTCCTGTAAAAGTACCAGAGGTTTGTTTAAAGAAGATTAGAGTCACTATTAACAAGCATTAATCTAAACACTGCAGTTCAGTGTGACATTAAAATAACAAACCATGCAGTAATACATTTAAAAATAAAAACACTCACTCAGCTTTTCTGGAGGCTTTGACCACTGGCAGCAGCTTCAGAAGACATTCCTCTGATGGGTTATATTTACTCAAATCAAACACATCCAGCTCCTGTTCTGAGTTCAGTAACACAAACACCAGAGCTGACCACTGAGCAGGAGAGAGTCTGACTCCACGGAGACGACTGGAACCTCCTCTGTTCAGGTAACGTTGTACTTCCTGCACTAGAGAATGATCATTCAGTTCATTCAGACAGTGGAACAGATTGATGGATTTCTCTGGAGATGGATTCTCCCTGATCTTCTCCTTGATGTACTTGACTGTTTCCTGTTTGCTGTGAGAGCTACTTCCTGTCTGGGGCAGTAGGTCTCGTAAGAGAGTCTGATTGGACTCCAGTGAGAGACCCAGAAGGAAGCGGAGGAACAGGTCCAGGTGTCCATTCTCACTCTGTAAGGCCTTGTCCACTGCACTCCTGAGGAAATCAGACATGTTTGATTTGGTTAAGAAATTAAAAAGTCCAGTTCTTTGATCCACGAGCACATTTATATTTCTGAAAATAAAGCAGAGAAACGCATATAAAGCAGCCAGAAACTCCTGAACACTCAGATGTACAAAGCTGAAGACCTTCCCCAGGTGAAGCCCAAACTCCTCTCTGAAGATTTGGGTACACACTCCTGAGTACACTGACACTTCTCTCACATCAATGTCACACTCTCTCAGGTCTTCCTCATAGAAGATCAGGTTTCCTTTCTCCAGCTGTTGGAAAGCCAGTTTTCCCAGTGCCAGGATACTCTCTCTGGTCTGCTGAGGATCAGGCTCACATTTCTGATGGTACTTTTGGTCCTTCTGTTTGATCTGAAAGATCAGGAAGTGTGTGAACATTTGAGTCAGAGTCTTGGGGATCTCTCCACTCTCTGCTTCACCCAACATTCTCTTGAGAACAGTGGCTGAGATCCAGCAGAAGACTGGGATGTGGCACATGATGTAGAGGCTTCTTGAAGACTTCATGTGTGTGATGATTTTATTGGCCAGGCTCTGATCACTGATCCTCTTCCTGAAGTACTCCTCTTTCTGAGGATCACTGAACCCTCGTACCTCTGTTACCTGGCCTACACACTCAGGAGGGATCTGATTGGCTGCTCCTGGTCGAGAGGTTATCCAGAGGAGAGCAGAGGGAAGCAGATTCCCCTTGATGAGGTTTGTCAGCAGCACATCCACTGAGGCCGACTCCATCACATCACACAATCTCTCATTGTTCTGGAAATTTAGAGGAAGTCGACACTCATCCAGACCATCAAAGATCAACAGGACTTTGTTCATATCACAGTCTATGAATTGTAATTCTTTCATTTCTGGGAAAAAGTGATGAAGAAGATTCATCAGACTGAGATTTCTCTCCTTCATCAGATTCAGCTCTCTAAAGAGAAGTGGGAACATGAAGGTGACGTCCTGATTCGCTTCTCTTTCAGTCCAGTCCAGAATGAACTTCTGCACAGAGACTGTTTTTCCAATTCCAGCAACTCCTTTAGTCAGCACACTTCTGATGGACGTGTCTTTAAAGAGATCCTTACATTTGATGGATGTCTCCTGTGTTGCTGGTCTCCTGGATGCCGTCTCAATCTGTCTCACCTCATGTTCTTTATTAATGTCTCCACTCCAACCCTCTGTGATGTACAGCTCTGTGTAGATCTCATTCAGAAGAGCTGAGCTTCCATGCTGTGAGATTCCTTCATTAACTCTTTTAAACTTCTCTCGCAGGTTGGATTTCAGATTTTGCCGATACACAGAGACGTGTTCTGAGAAACAAAGTAATAACATCTTTTAATACAAAATCACTGAGAACAATATACATTAAATACTGATGTATGTTCCTGATTAATGTATAAAATTTAGAAGCAAGAACATAAACATTGCCAAATTAAAGTAATTTCAGAGTTCTAATATCACTGACTTATTCAGCTCGATAAATTTAATATGGTGTGTTTAAGTTTGAACTCGGGATGAAACTGGTTCCACAGTAAACCGCAGAAGAATTCCTGCCTGTTAGTACTGGGTTATAAAATAGTTGATGAAAACATGTGAAAAGTGAACTGTGTTGAATTGAGCTGTAGAGTTCAACCATTAAAGTTTTTCATTATTTTTGTGTTCAGGATTTTGTGGGCGGAGTCCGAACTCATTGCTCAATGCCATACTGGAGCCAAATTTAGCATCACCTCTTTCTTTTGACTGGATCATTCTCCATGTTGTACAACCCCAAATCAGAACAAGTTGGGAGAGTACAATGATTTGTAAATAACCTTTGACCTGTACTCAACTCAAAACAATACAACAGTACATTATTTCATGTTTTACCCTCAGGAATTTTCTTGGGGTTTTTTTTTTCAAAATAAACACATTTCAATTATGATTCTCACTGAATTCTTTGAATTCTTGCTGTTCTTTGATTCTGAACTCAAGTTGAGCCACAGTATGGCTGCGATCTGCTCTTGCGCTGTGCTGCAAAATGATCATTAAAAATGGATTCATTGACTGATTTGTGAACTTTGACAGAAAATAAATAAATCCTGACTTTATGATTGTGTGTGACTGGACAAGTTTTTGAGACGTTCATCTCAAGTTCAAAGTGACCATGTTTGCCTCTGGCTGTTACATGGATCTAAAAACAGACTGAGTGAGCGTAACTGAAACATCAACTCTACTGAGGAAAGGTAAGATAGAATTTAGCTGGGGGGGGGTTTTGTTTGTTTTTTTGCTGGTTTCTGTATGCAGAGACATACTGGCACAGAGCCGCATAGCACTTTTTGCAGTGATAGAGGGAGCGAGAGAGAGAGAGAGAGAGTTTAGCTTCACTTGCTTACTGTTGCATGGTTAAAGGGATCCTCCAGTGGATTTCTTCTCAAACTTATTTTAAGTAAAAGTAGTCACAGATTTCAAAAATCAAACTTTCATTTTCGGAGACCAAATAGTGTTCGAGAAAAATGAATTTTCTTTAAAATCCCAGATGGGCTTCCTGCGGTGGTGATGTATGTGATGATGTCAGGTAGCAGTCGCTTGGAGCAACTCAGCTGTTTATATTCTCTGTTTACATTGTAGTTTTGCTCTAGATTTACAAGTATTTTACTGAATTTATCAGTTTTTAAATAAGTATGCCTCATTGTGTAGCGTATAAGTGCCACAAAGATGCTAAAAAGAAAACGCAAGTTGGAACTCGACTGCATTTCCACAGAGAAAACGCAGTGTGTTTGATCAGCTGGAACAGAGAGTCACCGAAAGAAACTGGATCAGACAACACCTCGCGCTGCAGAATCTTTTTTAATATGATCTACAGAAAGTGTGTGTGGCAAAGCAAAGCGTGTGTGTGTGTGTGAGAGAGAGAGAAAAAAAGTGTGTGCACTTACGTGCTCTAAAATCTCGGTTTAAAATGGTTCAACTCGCAGCACAACATAACACTTTTCTCGTCTCGTCTCATCTTCTTCTGCTTATCCGGGGCCGGGTCGCAGAGGCAGCAGTCTGAGCATGGAAGCCCAAACTTCCCTTTCCCCAGACACCTCGGCCAGCTCCTCGGGAAGAACACCGAGGCGTTCCCAGGCCAGCCGAGAGACATAGTCCCTCCAGAGTGTCCTGGGTCTTCCCCGGGGCCTCCTCCCGGAACACCTCCCCAGGGAGGCGTCCAGGAGGCATCCGAAAGAGATGCCCGAGCCACCTCAGCTGATTCCTCTCGATGTGGAGGAGCAGCGGCTCTACTCCAAGCTCCTCCCGAGTGACTGTGCTTCTCACCCTATCTCTAAGGGAGCGCCCAGCCACCCTGCGAAGGAAACTCATTTTGGCCGCTTGTATCCGCAATCTTGTTCTTTCGGTCATTACCCAAAGCTCATGACCATAGGTGAGAGTCGGAACGTAGATCAACTGGTAAATCGAGAGCTTCGCCTTTTGGCTCAGCTCCTTCTTCACCATGATGGACCGGTAAAGTGACCACATCACTGTGGAGGCCGCACCGATCCGCCTGTCAATCTCACGCTCTATCCTTCTCTCACTCGTGAACAAAATCCAGAGATACTTAAACTCCTCCACTTGAGGCAGGACTTCTCCACCAGCATGGAGAGGGCAAGCCACCCTTTTCCGGTTGAGAACCATGGTCTCGGACTTGGAGGTGCTGATTCTCATCCCAGCCGCTTCACACTCGACTGCAAACTGCCCCAGTGCATGCTGAAGGTCCTGGTTTGAAGAAGCCAACAGGACATCATCATCTGCAAAAAGCAGAGATGAAATCCTGTGGTTCCCAAACAGGATTCCTTCCGGCCCCTTGCTGCGCCTAGAAATTCTGTCCATAAAGATTATGAACAGAAGCAGTGACAAAGGGCAGCCCTGCCAGAGTCGAACATGCACTGGGAACAGGTCTGACTTACTGCCGGCAATGCGAACCAGACTCCTGCTCCATTCGTACAGGGACCGGACAGCCCTTAGCAAAGACCCCCAAACTCCATACTCCCAAAGCACCCCCCACAGAATATCATGAGGGACACGGTCGAATGCCTTCTCCAGATCCACAAAGCACATGTGGACTGGTTGGGCAAACTCCCATGAACCCTCGAGCACCCTATGAAGGGTATAGAGCTGGTCCAGTGTTCCGCGACCAGGACGAAAACTGCATTGTTCCTCCTGGATCCGAGGTTCGACTATTGGCCAAATTCTCCTCTCCAGTACCCTGGAGAAACCTTCCCTGGGAGGCTGAGAAGTGTGATTCCCCTATAACTGGAACATACTCTCCAGTCCCCTTTCTTAAAAAGAGGGACCACCACCCCAGTCTGCCACTCCAGAGGCATTGTCCCTGACCGCCACACGATGTTGCAGAGGCGTGTCAGCCAAGACAGCCCCGCAACATCCAGAGACTTGAGATACTCGGGGCGGAACTCATCCACCCCTGGTGCCTTGCCACCGAGGAGCTTGCTAACCACCTCAGTGACTTCGGCTTGGGTAATGGACGAGTCCACCTCTGAGTCATCAGCCTCCGCTTCCTCAATGGAAGACGTGATGGTGGGATTGAGGAGATCCTCTAAGTATTCCACCGCCCAGCAATGTCCCCAGTCGAGGTCAACAGCTCCCCACCCGCACTGTAAACAGTGTTGGCAGAGTACTGCTGCTCCCTCCTGAGGCGCTGGATGGTTTGCCAGAATTTCTTCGAGGCCGACCGATAGTCCTCCTCCATGGCCTCACCGAACTCCTCCCAGTTCCGAGTTTTTGCCTCTGCAACTGCCCGAGCTGCAGCACGCCTGGCCTACTGATACCCGTCAGCTGCCTCAGGAGTCCTGCAGGCCAAAATGGCCCGATAGGACTCCTTCTTCAGCTTGACGGCATCCCTTATTTCTGGTGTCCACCACCGGGTTTGAGGATTGCCGCCACGACAGGCACCGGAGACCTTGCGGCCACAGCTCCAAACCGCCACGTTGACAATGGAGGCAGAGAACGTGGTCCACTCAGACTCAATGTCCCCTGCCTCCCTCGGAAGCTGGGAGAAGCTCTCCTGGAGGTGGGAGTTAAAGACCTCCCTGACAGAGTGCTCGGCCAGATGTTCCCAGCAGACCCTCACCATACATTTGGGCCTGCCAGGTCTGTCCGGCTTCCTCCTCCGCCAGTGGATCCAACTCACCACCAAGTGGTGATCAGTTGACAGCTCAGCCCCTCTCTTCACCTGAGTGTCCAAGACATAGGGCCGGAGATCCAATGAAATGACAACAAAGTCGATCATCAACCTCCGACCTAAGGTGTCCTGGTGCCACGTGCACTTATGGACACCCCTATGCTCGAACATGGTGTTAGTTATGGACAAACCGTGACTAGCACAAAAGTCCAATAACAAAACACCACTTGGGTTCAGATCGGGGAGGCCGTTCCTCCCAATCACGCCCCTCCAGGTATCACTGTCGTCGCCCTCGTGAGCGTTGAAGTCCCCCAGTAGAACAATGGAATCCCCAGTCTGAGCACCTCTCAGTACCCCTCCCAGGGACTCCAAGAAGGCCGGATACTCTATACTGCTATTTGGCCCGTAGGCACAAACAACACCAAGAGCCCTCTCCCCAATCCGAAGGCGCAGAAAGGCGACCCTCTCATGCACTGGGGTAAACTCCAACACATGGCGGCTGAGCTGGAGAGCTATAAGCAAGCCCACACCAGCCCACCGCCGCTCACCATGGGTGACTCCAGAGAAGTGGAGAGTCCAGCCCCTCTCGAGGAACTTGGTTCTGGAACCCAAGCTGTGCGTGGAGGTGAGCCTGACTATCTCTAGCCGGTACCTCTCAATCTCCCGCACAAGCTCAGGCTCTTTCCCCCCCAGCGAAGTGACATTCCATGTCCCAACAGCTAGCCGCTGTGTTCAGGGATCAGGTCGTCGAGGCCCCTGCCTTCGACTGCCGCCCAATCCACACTGCACCAATCCCCTACGGCTACCGCTGTGGGTGGTGAACTCATGGGAGGTCGGGCCCACGTCACCGCTTTGGGCTGAGCCCGGCCGGGCCCCGTGAGCAAAGGCCCGGCCACCAAGTGCTCACATACGAGCCCCAACCCCGGGCCTGGCTCCAGGGTGGGGCCCCGGCTGCACCATATCGGGTGATGTCACAGTCCTTGATCGATTGTTAACCATAAGGGGTTTTGGTGAACATAACACTTCATGCTCTAAAATCTTTTTTTTTACATGATCTACAGCTGGTGTTGAGTAGATTAACAGAGAGTGTGGCATTTCCCCCCAATTCAAATGAATGGAGTTTTGGGAGAAAAACCTAGTATGATGTCACGCTGTGTGCCTCCTGCTTTAAAGTCTGTTTTAAACCATGCTACACTCTGTTAATCTCCTCAGCACCAGTGTTACAAACTGATGTAGCAGTGTAACATCTATGACAAAAGTCACAGGGCTCGTTTAAGTCTAGGGGTATTTTATTGTAAAATAATAACAGAACAAACCAAGGGAGAACCAACAAAGAATTAAAGTATATACAAAGGGGAAACCAACCACAAAGGAGAAACAAGCAGGCATCAAATAGGCGTGGAGCCGGCCCCCGAGGAGAGAGAGCGTGTTCAGGCTCCCACCCTAGTATTTATAGGGGAGACATCATTGGCTCTACACCAACCACCTGTAAAACAATTAGGTGCAGCAACCATACAAAAATGTACTGGGGGCCCCTAGTGGTAGGAGGACGTAACACCTCCCCACTAAGTTGGTGACATAGTTCCCAAATTACTAACTCAAAAAACAACGTCATACACCATGTCCACAGGCAGGTCGGGTGCAAGACACACAAACATAGTTAAGTGAAAAAAACGTGCATGCGCACCAGGTCCACAGAGAGAACGGGTGTGTGGCCCAAACATAGGCACAATAAGGCAAACAAAACGCGTAATGGTTCATTATATATATATATATATATATATATATATATATATATATATACACATACACACATACATACATATATATGAGACACATTACCAAACACCAAAACAAAAAAAATCATACGGGTATACCGTAGAAGACACCACTAAGGCACTCTGGACAAAGCATCTGCTATAACGTTGTCCGTACCCCGAATGTGTTTAACCTGCAAGTTGAAAGGTTGCAAGATCAAACACCACTGCATGAGCCGTTGATTTGAATTACGCATGCGCCAGATGAACTTCAACGGGTAATGGTCGGTATAGACAACGATGTTCTTTGAGGCACCCAAGCAAACCTCAAAGTGTTGTACAGCCAGGACCAGGGCTAGTGCCTCCTTCTCTATGGTCGAATACGACCGCTGCGGAAGGCTAAATTTCTTAGAGAAATAAGAGACAGGATGTTCAACGTCATCAGCACCGAGCTGGAGGAGGACAGCTCCAGCACCATAGTCACATGCATCGACAGTAAGGAATAAGGGCTTTGAAAAATCAGGCGCGCTCAAAACTGGAGCTGCAACCAAAAGCGTCTTCAGATTTTCAAAAGCCCTACTGCCTTGCTCCGACCAGGCATACGGAACCTTCGGACTTAACAAATCAGTTAACGGGGCTACTACTGCAGAGAAGTTCTTGCAAAACGCACGATAGTAGCCCGCCATGCCAAGAAATCTGCGGAGCTCACGGCAATCAGCAGGGGCAGGAAAATTGCAGATGGCAGAGATTTTTGCATCCAACGGACGCACCTTACCCCCTCCCACCAAGCGGCCGAGATACGTAACAGTAGCCTTTCCAAATTCGCATTTTGCCAAATTGATGGCAAATTTGCAGACGAGAGACGCCGAAACAGTTCTCGAATTTGGACAAGGTGACTGGACCAATCAGGACTGCAATACAACATCATCAAGATAGGCCTCACAATTAGACATACCCGACAACACTGTATTGATCAGTCTCTGAAAACTCGCGGGAGCGTTACGCATGCCAAACACCATTACGCGATAAGACAGAAAATCGTCCGGTGTTACAAAGGCAGAAATTTCCTTGACTCTGGCTGTCAACGGAATTTGCCAGTAACCTTTGAGCAGATCAAATTTGCTCACAAACACAGCTGACCCCACCCTGTCAATCAAGCCTCGGAAGAGGATAACAGTCAGGTACCGTGACTGCATTGACACAGCAGTAATCAGTACAAAAATGGAACATGTGATCAGGTTTAGCTACAAGAAGACAAGGAGAACTCCAGGGACTCGAACTTAGCTCAGCAATGCCATTCACCAACATGTACTCCACTTCCTTCCTCAAAATCACCCTCTTTGCAGGATTAATGTGGTATGGATGCTGCTTGATGGGAACTGCAGCGCCAACATCAATATCATGCTCAAGAACTCGTGTTTGTTTTGGTACATCACCAAAGAGCTCAGGGAACTGGTTGACTATTTCCACTATGTCAGCCCTCTGCGACGGAGATAGATGAGGAAGGTGAGAGTCAAGCACAGAAATCATAGCAGAATTGTTCAAGCGCCCCTCTACCACTGCACGACACGGGCTACTCCCAACATCATCGTCCCCCTCTTCCACCGCAGAGATCAGCACCGCACCACTGGACAGCGCCAGATCAGCAGTCGGTTGCGGGTCAGGTGGCACAAGAGGAAGAGCAGAGGAGTCACGCTCATGAAACGGCTTCAACATATTCACGTGACATAAGCGCTTCTGATGCCTACGATCTGGAGTCGCAATCACATAGTCCCGATCAGACACTCTTTCCAAAACTTCATATGGGCCACTAAATCGAGCCTGCAAAGCAGACCCAGGAACAGGTAGCAACATCAGCACTTTGTCGCCCACTACAAAGTGACGATCGACAGCCTTACGGTCATACCACTGCTTCATTTTACATTGAGTTTGTTTTAGATGTTCACGAGCAAACTCACATGCCCGATGTAAACGATTGCGAAAGTCAGATACATGAGAAAGTATGTTCTTAGTGGGGTCATCACTAAAACACTGGTGTTTCAGGACAGCCAATGGACCTTGTGGTGAGTGCGCAAAAACAAGATCAGCCGGACTAAATCCCAAAGACTCCTGGACAACTTCCCTACATGCACACAACAACCAGGGAATAGCATCAGCCCAATCCCTACCAGTCTCTAAACAATACTTCCGTAACATACTCTTCAAAGTCTGGTGGAAACGTTCCAGTGCCCCCTGACTCTCAGGGTGAAAAGCACTGGAAATGTTGTGCTGGATGCGCAACTGTTGTAACACGCGGGCAAAGAGACGAGAGGTAAAATTAGACCCACGGTCGGTCTGCACAACCTTGGGTAGACTGAACAGCAAGAAAAATTTTAACAGCTCCTTAAGTACAGCCTTGGTGGTGATAGTACGCAGAGGGATCGCCTCTGGGAAGCGAGTCGCTGCGCACATCATTGTCAAAAGATACTGGTACCCACCTTTTGCACGGTCAAGTGGACCAACAATATCAGCGATGACTGTATCGAATGGCTGGCCTAACACAGGGATAGGATACAACGGCGCAGGTGGAATGGTTTGATTTGGTTTGCCAGCTAACTGGCAAACGTGGCACACTCATGTAAAACAAACAACCAGCTCATGTAAAAAAGATTTTAGAGCACCAAGTGTCCTGTCGCGCTGCGAGTTGAGCCAATTTAAACCAAGATTTTTTTTCTGTGGGGAAAAAATGACAGAAAAACAACAAGAACGAGAGAACAGGTGCATCAATCCAAAAACTGTATACAAGTGCACTACACTAGTTCGGGCCGGACGTGTCAGAGTTTGAACGGTGTCGATATCTTTTTTTTAAGACAAAGATTTTTAATTTTACAGGTCTCTGTGCTACGCAGCTTACAGACAGTTCACTTGGTAACTCCTGGCTACTTGGGAAAACAGTAAGGAGAGTCATTAGTGTACTTACTCAACACAAAGCAGCGTGAGGCACACTATTGTTCTTAAGCTTACTTTATTATTATTATTTATTCTCCTATTTTTTGACACTGTTACTCCTCCTACAGCTTTTGAGATATGGACAAAGAATGGAAACTAATGCCATCTCTCAGTCTTTTAGCATGGGTATCCATGCAGGGAGGTGAGCTTTCAAAAAGGCTATGGCATCATCACTTTTTCTCTCCTTCCTTTAAACCCACTAAACGAACATTTCATCACTGACTTCTATCTTCCAATTCTGAGAGCTTATCATTTAAGTGGCTCATTTTCTTTGTCACCAAGTTGACTTGATCTCTGTTAGCTTGTGTTGCTGCCTGAATCGAGTCGCACCTGGACTGTAGTTTAGCCACACAGCTGTCTTGTTGATGGAATTCTTTTTTGACTTCAGCTATGGACTCTTTAGTGTTATCCACCTTGACTTGGATGGCGCCTATTTGTGGGGTTAGTAGGTCATCAATTGTGTGTCTTACCGCGGCAGATATTTTATCCAACTCTCCTTTTTGTTTGGCGAGTGCTAGTTTCACACTAGCTAGTATGGTGGAGTTTAGCTCTTCCTTCGAGATATTGTCGGATTCTTTAAATTTCTTCTTCTCTGGGGATTTTTCATGATCTCTCTCTCAAACAAAATTTTGTATGGAGTGACATCATTTACAACTAGTGTTATAAATTCAGTGGAAGCGTTTTGGAAATAAAGGATAATGGAAGAATTAACAAATACACCAGCGGAGCTCCCTTTTAGGGTTGTCTCGCCATTGACAGGTCACGTGATCTCCCAAAAGTTTGATTTTTGAAATCTGCGACTACTTTTACTTAAAATAAAGTTTGGGAATAAATCTGCTGGAGGATCCCTTTAAATCAGCCCTAACTCACACTTTTACAACGCCCTCACCAAACCTCAGGTCTAAAACTCCTGAAATGTGAGTTAGTCTGAGAGTACTGCTGATTTTTTCACCATTCTGTAAAACAATCGATAGATTGTAAGTGACAGCTCTACTGTTATTATTTTAATGTTTATGCAAACAGAAAGTGCACAGTGCTGCTAAAGTTATTTGTGGTTTTCAGGATAAATTTGGTGAAATTATTTCAGTTTGTGTATCAGTACTTTTTGAACATTTTCAGCACATTTTAACAATACTGTGATAATACTGATAACCATGATCATTTTGTTTGCCCTAATCATGGTATTACATTATCATTCCGTTTCATCTCTAGTATGAACCAAACTGAAGTAGATAAAATAAAGTCATGACTCAGAGCTCTTACTGTTGCGCAGTGTGTGAACGAGATCTGTGTGGTTCATGTTCTTCAGGAAGTGCAGTGTGATCTTCAGCACTCCCTCTCTGACACTGCTCTGATCCTCCTCATCCTCCACCTCCCTCTCAGAGCATGCTGGGGAATCTGGACTCAGGAGCTCCTTAAACCTCTTCAGCTCCTTCTGGATCACACTGATGACTTTGTGTTCCAGCTCCTGGTGAGAAACACACAGGAACAGATTCCAATATTATAATGTGAGAGAGGATACACAGTGAGAGAGGATTTATTTTAGGAAAAGAAGAAAAGTCTTCTACTATTCCCACAGTTGCAACTGAAATTGTGTCTGATTACCCATAATGCTGCTGTATGTGGATAAAACTGCACACACGCGCGCACACACACACACACACACACACACCTTGAATATGGACTCCAGCTGATTTCTGCTGATGTTTGATTTCTTCTTTTGTGGTCTGTGAACAAAGAAAACACATCCTGAAATATGGACTATATGTACCACAGCTGTACAACACACACTAATAAATACAGAGACATATATCTAACACTTGGGCGGCACAGTGGTGTAGTGGTTAGCACTGTTGCCTCACAGTAAGAAGGTTCTGGGTTCAAGCCCAGTGGCAGACAGGGGCCTTTCTGGATGGAGTTTGGATGTTCTCCCCATGTCTGTGTGGGTTTCCTCTGGGTGCTCCGATTTCCCCCACTGTCTAAAGACGTGTAGTTAAGTTAACTGGCTACTCTAAATTGTCCCTAGGTGTGAATGGTTGTTTCCCAAGCCCAGAAATGGGAGGGTTGCAGCAGGAAGGGCATCCAGCGTAAAACAATGCTCCAATTAATATGACCTGTGGATCAACATAGACCCCAACATGGAGTCTGAAAGTTTGTAAATCAGAGTCTTGGTGCATGTTGTGTATGACATACTTCCTGTTTTCCAAGTTGTTTGTTGTGATAAGTCTTTTTTTTCCACGAGTGTTGGCATTAAATCATTATTTTTTTTTATCTTCTCTACAAATAATTTTTGATCATACTTTTACTTTCCTTTTTCCACATTTTTTATTTTTTCAGAAGAATGCCAAGACTGGAAGTTTTTTTTTTTTTTACTCCCATGCAAAGAACGCAAGCAGAGGCCATCCACTTCAGATCTACTTTAATATCAACAGATCTTCGATTAAGGTACGTGAATCCATTCATCATGGCACACCTTCAGCTTGTTCAGTGTGTAAGTAGGCGGCTGCATTTATGGAAAATTAAAAAAAAACAACACCTTGCCCCCAAAAAAATTGCTACAAAAGGTTTCTCAATGGTTTTTTGTAGTATCAGGTGTGCTTAATCACATATCAAAATTCTACCACAGTCTGACCACTGGAAAGGTATACATTTTCAAGATGGCAACCAAATCCTTAAAATGTCCATTCCTCCTTCATTATTCATCCTAAACAAGAAATTTTGGTGTCAAACCCCATGTTATGGGGATCTAGGAATCCAATTAGCATATGTAAATTATAACGAAGTAATTACATAATTGTGAAACCCAAGATGGTGGATGAATATGGCAGCCAAACTACGAAAATGCCCAGGATTTGGGTGTCTAAGCACATGTTTTGCATTGTCTTGATGCTTGGATGTTTTCACACATTCATGAACCTACTTGATGCAATAGGCACATTGATGGAAGGCACAGGACTCAGGAACATTATATCAGTCGTCTATGGTGAAAATGTCATCCAGCATATGATGACTGGAAAATCAGTGCAAAGGGCTTTCTGTGGACAATCTGCTGGTGGACAGATATCTCAATCACCTGGTCATGTCGGATCTGCTGGAGGAAAACCCACAGTTCAAGTCATTGGTGGACCAGGCAGGAGAAACATACTCATCCTTGCTGGTGAAAGAAACGACTCTGGAGAGTGCTGTAGCATCAGATATGTTGATTCAAATCAAAGAAATGATTGACACAAAGAAGGCAGAACTTAGCACAAGGTCAAAAACCAGTAAGCTGTGGATAAACAATCAGAAAATGCTGCAGACTACCCGAGCGATGATCAAAGTGGATCGCACAGGATCTTGGATGCTGCACTTGCGTGCAGGGTCAGACTGCCTGCTAATATTTACTGCCACTGGGCACTACAACTATCTGAAATCTGCACATTTCTACGTCCAAGAAATGTGCCAGCTTGAGACCAGACATACTGATGTCAAATTTTCCAGCGGTTTTCATATAATCCACCACAGCAACCAGTTCTGGGCAGGCCTTAGCTCTGACCTTGTCATCAAGCAGACATTGATGCAGTCCTTGAAAAGTACTGGAGGCTTGACTCATGGAAATGGAATGACCAAAGAAATGTGCACGTTGTGAACCATGTCCACACCCATCACATCTGAGAACAACAACACCATGCAGGACTTCAATAATCTCACCTACATGACCAGCGAACAACACTGAGAATCAACAGAAGCAAGGATGAAATGAGATAACTCTGACCTGATAAAGACTGAAGAAAAACTTTCCACTTGCACGCCATTCTCTCCAGACCCATCTCTGAGAAACATCGTTCCTGGTGTAGTCGCCAAAGAGAATGTGAATGTGCATGAGTTTGAGACCGTTGGGAGCGAGATCATTGAAAAAGTGGTTGGAAAACCTGTTTTGGGATCTCATTCAAACAGAAAGACTGGGCAAAAACCCTTGCAGACAAGTCCACCATCAAAAGCTGCACAAGGCCAAATCACTGATCCTGCTCTGCTGTTCTAATGATTGCTGTTTGTGTCAAAAACCAGAAACCTTTCACTGGAAGATGTAATAAGCTAGGAGCTCAGCCCATTCCCTATAGCCCTGTTTTAAGCCAAAGAAATCTTTCGTAAAGCCAACAAGCCCCAACTAGCACATGCTGAGTTTTCAAGCAAGGAATCAAACAAAACTGTCATGGATTCTATCCCAGCAACTGAACATTATGTCCTTCACAGTGGCTCCCTGGTTCATTGCTTACCATCAAAAACGGGGTGACCATTATGGTGCCATTGCACGGTCGTATGCCGACTTTACCATACACCATTATGGTAAAGCAACCATAGTTTTTGATGGTTATAGTGAAGGTCCTTCCATCAAAGACAATGTGCATCAGCAATGTGGGCAAAACACCCACCCGATCATCAGCTTCATTGCAGAAACTGAGTTTTTAGGAAGAAAAAATTATTTCCTTTCCAGAACTTGTAAAAAACAAGGACTTACCGACCTTGTGACTGAAGAACTGCAGAAGAAGGGCTGCACTGTTATCAGTGCATCGGGGATGCAGATGTGGACATTGTCAAGGCTGCAATCAAGGCGTCACAACATAAGCCCACAACCTGAATAGAGGAGGGTACAGACTTACTCATTCTTCTTCTCTACTATGCTGAGATGAACAATAGGGGCCTCTATTTTTGTTTGGACAAGTCCACAGTTCCTAAGGTGTACGACATCAGCAAGATTAAACAAGTCCTGTGTAGTGACATGTTCTCAGTTGCTGTTTATTCACGCTTTCACAGGCTGTCATACAACTTCGCGCATTTATGGTGTTGGCAAAAAGTCAGCATTCCAGAAACTTGCGAATGGTGAATCAACCATCCAGACCTGTGCAAATGCAGTCCTGCTCTCAAATCAAGTAAACAATGTCATAGAGGACCTTGGGAGCAAGGCGATGGCAGTTATGTTTGGAGGCAAGAGGACCGATTCACTTGCCTCTTTGCACTACAACCTTTTTAGCAAGAAAATGGTTTCGCCAAGTCCTTTGTTACCCCAGAATGTCTCTCTCCAACTGAGTCCTCGACTAAATCTCATTGCCTTAGAATGTATTACCAGATCATGGTGTGGATTGGAAAGGAGAGTGACATGAATGCGATGGATTGGGGATGGAAACTGGAGGACAATCGGTTTGTGCCAGTTATGACCAAGAAAACTGCTGCCCCAGAAAACCTCCTGCAGATGGTCCACTGTAATTGCACAACTGCTTGCCAAACACCACAGTGTAGTTGCAGAGGATACGGACAACCATCCACGCCTGCTTGTGGATCATGTCAATTCAAAACTTGTGAGAATCCACATAATCAACCTTTATGGGAGGAAGAGTGTGACAATGACTATTTGTAAATCTGGTGCAGATCAAAGGTATTTTTTCAGCAATAAATATTACTGGATTTCTCCTGTGGGTTCACCACCCACAGAGGTAGCATTAGGGGGCTGGTGCAGTGTGGATTGGGTGGCAGTCGAAGGCAGGGGCCTCGACGACCTGATCCCCGGACACAGCGGCTAGCTGTTGGGACATGGAATGTCACTTCGCTGGGGGGGGAAAGAACCTGAACTTGTGCGGGAGGTTGAGAGGTACCGGGTAGAAATAGTTGGGCTTACCTCCACGCACAACTTGGGCTCTGGAACCCAGCTCCTTGAGAGGGGCTGGACTCTCCACTTCTCTGGAGTCGCCCATGGTGAGCGGCGGCGGGCTGGTGTGGGCTTGCTTATAGCTCCCCAGCTCAGCCGCCATGTGTTGGAGTTTACCCCAGTGAACGAGAGGGTCGCCTCTCTGCGCCTTCGGATTGGGGAGAGGGCTCTTGCTGTTGTTTGTGCCTACGGGCCAAATAGCAGTGTAGAGTATCTGGCCTTCTTGGAGTCCCAGGGAGAGGTACTGAGGGGTGCTCAGACTGGGGACTCCATTGTGCTACTGGGGGACTTCAATGCTCACATGGGCGACGACAGTCACACCTGGAGGGGCGTGGTTGGGAGGAACGGCCTCCCCGATCTGAACCCGAGTGGTGTTTTGTTATTGGACTTCTGTGCTAGTCATGGTTTGTCCATAACAAACACCATGTTCGAGCATAGGGGTGTACATAAGTGCACATGGCACCAAGACACCTTAGGTCGGAGGTCGGTGATAGACTTTGTTGTCGTTTCATTGGCTCTCTGGCCCTATGTCTTGGACACTCAGGTGAAGAGAGGGGCTGAGCTGTCAACTGATCACCACCTGGTGGTGAGTTGGATCCACTGGTGGAGGAGGAAGCTGGACAGACCTGGCAGGCCCAAACATATGGTGAGGGTCTGCTGGGAACGTCTGGCCGAGCACTCTGTTGGGGAGGTCTTTAACTCCCACCTCCGGGAGAGCTTTTCCCAGCTTCCGAGGGAGATGGGGGACATTGAGTCTGAGTGGACCATGTTCTCTACCTCCACTGTGGACAAGGCTGTTCGGAGCTGTGGCCGCAAGGTCTCCGCTGCCTGTCATGGCGGCAATCCCCGAACCCGGTGGTGGACACCAGAAATAAGGGATGCCGTCAAGCTGAAGGAGGAGTCCTATCGGGCCATGTTGACCTCCAGGACTCCTGAGGTAGCTGACGGGTATCAGCAGGCCAGGCATGCTGCAGCTCGGGCACTTGCGGAGGCAAAAGCTCGGAACTGGGAGGCGTTCGGGGAGGCCATGGAGAAGGACTATCGGTCGGCCTCGAAGAAATTCTGGCAAACCGTCCGGCGCCTCAGGAGGGGGAAGCAGTACTCTGCCAGCACTGTTTACAGTGCAGGTGGAGAGCTGTTGACCTCGACTGGGGACATTGTCAGGCGGTGGAAGGAATACTTTGAGGATCTCCTCAATCCCACTGTCATGTCTTCATTGAGGAGACTGAGGCTGATGACTCAGAGGTGGACTCATCCATTACCCAAGCCGAAGTCACTGAGGTGGTTAGCAAGCTCCTCGGTGGCAAGGCACCAGGGGTGGATGAGATCTGCCCTGAGTATCTCAAGTCTCTGGATGTTGTGGGGCTGTCTTGGTTGACACGCCTCTGCAACATCGCATGGCGGTCGGGGACAGTGCCTCTGGAGTGGCAGACTGGGGTGGTAGTCCCTCTTTTTAAGAAAGGGGACCGGAGAGTGTGCTCCAATTATAGGGGAATCACACTTCTCAGCCTCCCAGGGAAGGTTTACTCCAGGGTACTGGAGAGGAGAATTCAACCAATAGTCAAACCTTGGATCCAGGAGGAACAATGCGGTTTTTGTCCTGGTCACGGAACAATGGACCAGCTCTATACCCTTCATAGGGTGCTCGAGGGTTCATAGGAGTTAGCCCAACCAGTCCACATGTGCTTTGTGGATCTGGAGAAGGCATTCGACCATGTCCCTCATGGTATTCTGTGGGGGGTGCTTTGGGAGTATGGGGTTCAGGGCCCTTTGCTAAGGGCTGTCCGGTCCCTGTACGAATGGAGCAAGAGTCTGGTTCACATTGCTGGCAGTAAGTCAGACCTGTTCCCAGTGCCTGTTGGACTCTGGCAGGGCTGCCCTTTCTCACCGGTTCTGTTCAAAATTTTTATGGACAGAATTTCTAGGCGCAGCCAGGGGCCGGAAGGAATCCTGTTTGGGAACCACAGGATTTCATCTCTGCTTTTTGCGGATGATGTTGTCCTGTTGGCTTCTTCAAACCAGGACCTCCAGCATGCACTGGGGTGGTTTGCAGTCGAGTGTGAAGCAGCTGGGATGAGAATCAGCACCTCCAAGTCCGAGACCATGGTTCTCGACCGGAAAAGGGTGGCTTGCCCTCTTCAGGTTGGTGGAGAAGTCCTGCCTCAAGTGGAGGAGTTTAAGTATCTTGGGATCTTGTTCACGAGTGAGGGAAGGATGGAGCATGAGATCGACAGGCGGATTGGTGCAGCCTCCACAGTGATGCGGTCGCTTTACCGGTCCGTTGTGGTGAAGAAGGAGCTGAGCCAAAAGGCGAAGCTCTCAATTTACCGGTCGATCTACGTTCCGACTCTCACCTATGGTCATGAGCTTTGGGTAATGACCGAAAGAACAAGATCGCGGATACAAGCGGCCGAAATGAGTTTCCTTCGCAGGGTGGCTGGGCGCTCCCTTAGAGATAGGGTGAGAAGCACAGTCACTCGGGAGGAGCTCGGAGTAGAGCCACTGCTCCTCCACATCGAGAGGAATCAGCTGAGGTGGCTCAGGCATCTTTTTCGGATGCCTCCTGGATGCCTCCCTGGGGAGGTGTTCCAGGCAAGTCCCCCCGGGAGGAGGCCCCGGGGAAGACCCAGGACACGCTGGAGGGACTATGGCTCTCGGCTGGCCTGGAAACGCCTCGGTGTTCTTCCCGAGGAGCTGGCCGAGGTGTCTGGGGAAAGGGAAGTTTGGGCTTCCATGCTTAGACTGCTGCCTCCGTGACCCAGTCCCGGATAAAGTGGAAGAAGATGAGACGAGACGAAATATTACTGGATTTGTAATCGCTTCACTATAATTTAAATATATTAAATGGATTCCTAGATCCCCAAAACATGGGGTTAGGCACCATACTTACTTGTCCAGGATGAATAATGAAGGAGGAATGAGCATTTTAAGGATTTGGTGGCCATCTTAGACGCCATCTTAAAATGTTTATCTTATTTTCATCTTGTTTATTTAGTTCTTATTTCTTAATATCTTAGAATAGACTGACATGATTTAGCATTTATTTATTTATTGGGCACCTTAACTCCAAGCCAAATTCCTTGTAGTTGCAACAATTACTTGGCAATAAAGCTTTTTCTGATTCTACCTTTCCAGTGGTCAGACTGAGGCACACTTTTGGTATATTACTAAGCACACCTGATACTACAAAAAAACATTGTAGGGACAGATTGCCATGCCTGTAACCATAGTAACCATTTTTGAACACACCAATCTCTGTACTCGATGCCATGTTCTATCTCCGCCCCTTCCTCTGACTCCCTGTAACGGTATTGGATACAGAGGTGATACCGGATACGAAGTACAGTGACATCATGACTGCTTTAAACCAGCAGCGGAACCGAAATTCTCCCTCTCTGGCGGTAGATTCCACGCGTGAAAGAGAGACCGATGCACTGGTACTACAGAAGGACAGAGAACAAAGAACAAGTTATTGATACCGGACTTTAGCCAAAGTTCAATGTATTTGACCTTCGCGGACTTGTAATAATAACTGAACCGGTTAGTTACTGCAGCCCACACAGTGTTTCAAAGAGAAAAGGCGACCGGATCTCTTTTCCCTTCCTCAACGCCGACAAACTATAAACAAGATTCCTTCCAGATCATTGGACGACCAACGGGACACCGAGGATCTTCAGCTGACGAGCTGTAAGGAACAAAACCGTCTTCTTCCTGGATCTGCGTCCTACGCTATCTTCAGAGAAGGCACACTTCCAATCGCTAACAAGAGTGAACCCCAAGTGAGGCTAGCATCTGGGCAAAAATTTTTAGTTTTACTTGTAGCTAGTTAATGTGAAGAGTGTTGTTTATTTGAATTCATTTCTGATTTAAATGTACGCATTTTGATTCACAGGAAGGTCAGTTTTAGACCGTGTGTTGTTGATTTACTTTGTTTACTATCTGTATTTAGCTAGATTGTGCATGCTCTCTCTCCCTTTTTCTCTTTTTTTAACCGAGGCTAGCTTAAACCACAGAGCCTTTGTTCATTTTTCCTGCGCTGTGCTGACCATCCCCCTTTCGGGACGTGGCAGCATTCCATTCGCATTCCACACACACACATACACACACATGAACATGTGGCTTCCTTACCATGTTTTAACATCCACTCGCCCTACACTATAACACTGGCTATAGCTTATTACTTCTGATCACCATTAGAGCCTTAGGCTACATCCACACGACAACGGCAATGAGATGTTATTTAAAAATATATCGCATCCAAATGGGCAACAGTCAGTAAAATATCAGGTCCATATGGCAACGCAACGCTTGCTGAAAATGATGCAATACACATGCCACACCTCTAGGGGCACTGTAAGACGGTCCCTTCGGAGACACCAGAACAATAGAAGAAGTAAGGACACATGCGCATAATGCGCGAGACTTCATATTAGC
Source organism: Neoarius graeffei (assembly GCF_027579695.1). Taxonomy (NCBI): domain Eukaryota; kingdom Metazoa; phylum Chordata; class Actinopteri; order Siluriformes; family Ariidae; genus Neoarius; species Neoarius graeffei. The sequence continues at coordinate 113,041,901 of NC_083573.1, read as the reverse complement.
CACAAAGTCAGGAAAATCTGTTTGTAAAATTACATTATAATGACCAAATACAATGAAAAGTATTTTTCCAGTCTCACCTGTGAAAAGTAATCCCATGTGATCTCGTTTGGATGGCAAACCTGTTGGTACAGTTAAACGCAGCTAATCTTTATTCTCCGCTTTGACCTTTCCAATATGGCGGCGAGGATGACGTACAATTCTACACGGAAGGCGGCGTCTTTAATGGTCCGGAATAAATTGAATACTACACGTTGATGGATTAATTTGTTTCTCACCTGTGAAAGGTAATCCCATGTGATCTCGTTTGGACGGTAAACCTGTTGGTACAGTTAAAGGCAGCACATGAATCTTTATTCTCCGCTTTGACCTATCCAATATGGCGGCGAGGATGACGTATGATTCTACACGGAAGGCGGCATCTTTAATGGTCCGGAATAAATTGGATTAATTTGCTCCTCTACGCCCTTTTTGAGGAATGTATTGTCGGACTTAAATCAACATCTGAAGAGGTGAGATCGCTCCTTTTTTCCCTATTTTTGCTGGCGGGATTGCACCATTACACAATAAATATTCACAGTGAAAATATTTTGTCAGCGCGTTTCATGAACCAAGTTATAGGATTTGTTGACAAATTGCATCGCAATGAGAAGATTATTGGCACTACTGATGTTAAGAATTAGACCATTTCATAAATGAATATTTTGCTGTAGAGCTGCAGTGTTTGTACAATTGCATGTTTTTGCTTCACTATTACTGTCACTATTCTGCTTCTTGCATTACTACTGTGAACTAACACTGAACATAATAATAATAATAATAATAATAATAATAATAATATCCAAGCTCATGTTTCACTCTCACTAGTGCTCTGTAAGGCTTTTTCCTGGTGATATTCGTTACACTTCTACCCGGCGTGAAGCACTCACAGTCATGTGGTTGTGACGTCATCGTAAACAAATCCGTTCTACTCATCCAGACGACTTCACAATGGCAACGTTGCCAGATCTTTCCACTCTGGAACCCGTTCTCAAAAAGATTGCGTTTTGGGCACCCAAAACGCCGGTGCCGTGTGGACGCCAGGCCTAAACGATAAGCAATTGTATCGGAGTCACCTGAATCCGTTGCCATGTGGACATGGCCTTAATTACCCTACACACTACTATGACAACTCTGAACACTGCTGCTGCTGCTCTTTTTGTGAGCGCTCATGGGCATGGCTTTGGCGCTTGTTAAGGCCGTGCCTGATTTGCTCCCTTTGAAAGGCCAGTCTTGGAGAAGATGTCAGCTGTTGTTGTTGACACTGCTCATGCTGCTTCTCTGTTCAGCTGCTCGTGTTCCTGGGCGTACGTCTGCTGTTTTGCTTTGTTTTTCATTATGGTTTTGTTTTGTATTTGTTTTCTTTTCATGCATTTAGTTTTATCATACTAATACTGCATGTCTGAAATGTTTAATATTATTGATTTACTGATTAATAGGTTTTGTACTTATACGTTGTATATGATTTTCCTTTTTCTTAAGTAAATTCTTTCAGTATTTGGTAATCTTGTGTCCCGTGTCCTCCTTGGTTTTGTTGCGATTCTGAGCCAGATCGTAACACTACTGATTCTTATTTGTATATATTTTGCATATATTGTATCATTTATATTGAATTATTCCTTGGCTGCTATTGTTGCTATATCTGATCAGTATTAGTTTGATAATTCCTGTCAGCTATTTCAATAAATGTATCTTTGGAATAAACTGTGCCCTGTTTATTGTTACAAGATTCACTGAAGTGCCAACCTCTACCAAGAAAATAACTAATTGCCTTCACCCATTTTTTTAATGAATTTATGAGACCGATTACTGAATTTATGAGACTGATCTCTTTTTACATGAGATTGATTTGATTGATTTTAATAGTTTAGCTATAAACTATTAGATACTTGAATTGATTATTAATTTATGAGACTGATTTGGTAAGCCCATTGCACCTACACTCGCTTCACTGGAGAATCTCATTTGGTTGAAGCCGGTTCTGGCTACACACTATACTGGAGTGATAGGCCTAATGGTGAAAAACATGAGGTCGGACTTGGAATTGCTATCAAGACGCTTCTCACAAACCATCTGGAGGAACTACCAACAGGCTTGGGTGACAGACTCATGAAGCTCCGTCTGCAGCTATCCAACAGCTAATGTGCTCCCATCATCAGTGCTTATGCCCCAACAATGACCAACTCTGATGAGGCAAAGGAGTAGTTCTACAAAGATCTTGACAGAGTTATTCAGTCAACACCAAGGAAGGACAAGCTCATCCTCCTAGGTGACTTTAATGCACGAGGTGGACACAGTCATGTACCTGTACAAGATGTGCATTTGTGACAGCCATGTCAAGCAAGTTGTAAAACACAGCCATGGGCCATCTCCGTGTTCCTGCACGCACCGAGTAGTTGCGTAATTTCTGGTCCATGATATCAACGCTGCATTTGAAATGGTTGTAATCAACAACAGTGTTTGTTTTTTGTTTTTGGGTGTCCACAATTTCCACTTTCTGATGCATGGTGCTCAGAAGACAAACAGATTTCTTTTTTTTGTTGCAAACACCATCAGCAAGGCACTTCCAGATGTGAACACCTGTGTGGAGTACAACTGGCGCCCCGAGGTTTCCTTTGCAGTTGTTGGTAGCTCCTGACGATTTTTGTTGATGGTGCCAAGCAGAGTTGTTTTTCGTTGAAGAAGCCTGTTAGCCAAAGACAGAGAGGTGAAGAAATTATCCATAGTTACAGTCCTTCCCTGGTCCATATGGTAAATGGTTCCATCAATTTCAAAACAACATTCTCTGATAGCCTCTCTCCCGTTGGACAAGTGGGATCTTTTCCCAAGTAAGGGATGGCATTACACATGTATTTTGTGTCCAGATCTGCTGCAATCCAAAACTTGATTCCAAACTTGTCAGGGTTGGATGCGATGTACTGCAGAAAGGGACAACGAACCTTTGAAGGAAATAACTGCTCATGCATGGTAACATGTTGCCCTGGACTGTAGGACGACACACAATTCTGAATAAACTCCTGCCAGATGTCTGAAATTGCTGCAAATTTGTCCGTTTGTATGCGTTCCTTGTGGGTGTCCTTGTTGTCAAAGCGAAGGTACCGCTTTATTTCAAGAAAGCGGTTACGGGGCATTATGGCTTTGATATCTGGGTTGCCGAATCTATTGGCCCACATGAGTTGCATGGCACCAATGTAGCCCTTGGCAGCCCTTCGAAAAAGGATTGCGAGGAACGCCATCAGCTCGAAGACACTCATCTGCCAGCTGGGATTTGTTCTACGGCCCTCCTGGACTGTGCAGTCTCTGATGGCCAACAACATGCTGATATCCAACAAATACAGGAAGCTTTGAAGGCGACTCGTGATTTTGTGTGTTGCAAACTCTGTTGGCCCTCCAGATCCATTGAATGCTGTCTGTGGAGTTTCATGAGCAGAAAAGTCTCCAACTTTGTGGTGGAACCACACAGTATCATCTTTTGCCTTCTCTGTGGATCCAGGTGCTATGCCCACATCTGCAACTTTTTTTTTATTACAAGGGGGGGTTGATGTGCGTTGTGTCTTCCTCCTCATCTGATGTGGCCTCTGTGTCTGAACTGTCCTGCTCAATCACATACTTGGGTTAGGGTTTCTGGAAAGATCCACATCCTGGCCTAGGCCAAGGCCGTGTTGTGCACTGTCCTTCCCAAGCCCCATCCTCAATGCTCCACAAGTGCCTGGTCAGTACCCCCATGTTATATTTGGGTTATTATTCCATTATTATTTGAGGCCAGGTTTTGGGCTAGGGGCTAAGGCTAGGGGTTGGGTTAGGGGTGAGCTCAGGTTGGGGTTAGATCCAGGATTTGGTGTTAGGGTTAGAACTGATCCTTCTTGGTTGCCTTGGTTGTGACATTGTGAAGTCTGGTTATGGTTAGAAACAAAGAGGCTATTTCTCAGGTAACACAATAATTAGGCTTCTTTACACAACAATGGGAGGCAGGTAATGGTACGTTAGACTTATTCACAAATTTGGGGGGGATTTCATTGCAGACTAAAGTCTGCACTTTGGGCCTTCTAGTGTTAAAAATATGCTGTTAACTCAAAACACTTCTTATTCATTGCAAAACGTTTATTTCAGCGCTGTATACAGGTATTGAGCACACAATGTGACCGCTTTTATGCAGTAGCCTAATAATAATAGAACAACCCGAAAATTGCAGGGTAACCCCAGACCTGCGCAAGTGATGCGCTACTGGCAAAAGAGCCAGCGATGTATGAAAAAAACCCACACCTTGGACCAAATACATATTATTTCTTCTTTTTCACTTTCAAACTCCTTTCTTTCTTTCTATTTATTTTTTCTTATTCCTTTTTATTTTCTTCATTTTCTGTGTGTGTGTGTGTGTGTGTGTGTGTGTGTGTGTGTGTGTGTGTGTGAGTGAGTGAGTGAGTGAGTGTGTGAGAGAGAGAGAATAGCCTCAGTGTAATATGACACTCTGGCCAAATGCTGTCAGGGTTTTACACACACACACAACATGCGGACAGATAGAGAAAGATTGAGAGAGAGAGAGAGAGAGAGAGAGAGAGAGAGACAGACATACAGATAGACACAGACAGACAGAGATACAGACAGACATAGATAGATAGATAGATAGATAGATAGATAGATAGATAGATAGATAGATAGATAGATAGATAGATAGATAGATAGATAGATGGATGTACATGTAAAGCCTTAGCTGCGCATGCTGCCTGGCAATGCGCACCCTTGCTACGTGCGCTAGGTGAAGGATCGGTCAGTGGAGAGCTCAGCTAAGCTCAGCATGTTTAATTCCCCAAGCCAATGACAAGAACTTTCATGAGAAATAACGCGAACATCTGCATCATGCGGGATTTGCAGGCGGAAGCGGGACAAAATATGGCAGGCGCGGGCGGGAGCGGGACTGAAAATCCTAATTCTTGGCAGGAGCAGGACTGAAAATTCTGTCCCGTGCAGACCTCTACGGAAAACCCAGGCATGCAGTGTAACCCCCAGGCTACCAAGGCGCATATAGTCCCTGCCGTTTTCCCTTCACATACCGTACATAAATCACCTGTCAGATCTGTTGAATTAATTTTTAATTATATTGACATTGTGCTGTAACTGATTAGTAATTTCATTTCTATTAGGATTTCCCAGTGTGATTGGCAGCTGCAGCAGTGTTATGCTTCTTTCAGAAAACATATTCAAACTTGCTGTATGAGCGGATTACAATCTTATGGATTTTTAACTCACGGTGAAACTCCTCCGGGTTGAATTAACTAACTGAAATCAGCTGTTCTCAGCGTTTGATAAACCTGCTTTGTGAAACGGACAATCACTGCTCCTCCCCATGGAAAAATGAGGGATAGCAGCTGGTTTTCACACAAGCTGCTTAGGGGCGTCACCAGTCAGGACTGCATTGACTACGTCATTGTGTCTGCCAATCGGCAGACAGTCAAGAACCAGTCAAGAACCAGTCAGGGGACGGCCAAGGGCCTGCAGAGGGCCAGTCACGGAAACATGGAACAAATTCAATGGCTGTCATGGTAGCTTGGCCCAAGGTTATTGGTCACCATGGCATAGGAAATGAAAGCACAAACGGTACCCTCCTACTAACAATGTGCTCTGCAAATGAACTTGTGATCATGAACACCATCTTCCAGCAGGCCAATAAGCAAGACAACATGGATGCATCCAAGGTCAAAGCACTAGCATTTATAAGACTACGTCATCATAAGACAGCACGACTGGCAGGATGTACTCCATACTAAGGCCATCAGGAGTTCCATCCAGTGGTCAGACCACAACCTGGTCACAAGTAGGATAAAGCTGCAGCTGAAAAATCGTATGCATGGGGTACAAGCAACCAATCAAAAGAAGTTGGATGTTGGGAAGCTGAAAGACCCTGCCATGCAAACAGCTCTAGCAGACCATATGGACAGCGTTCTCATCACAGACCCATCAACTCCAGGGAGTGGAGAATCTGAGTGGGCATCATTTTGTAACTCAAGTTTACAACGCTGCTGTTGATGTGCTGGGCTATGCCAAACCAAAGCACAGAGACCGGTTTGATGAGAACGACCCACAGATTAAATCACTGTTGGACAGCCTTCACTCTGCACACTCAGCTTGGCTCGAGAGTAAAAACAGTCCTCCCCTTAAAGGCAAGTATATTCAGATCAGGAGAGAGGCACAATGTAAATTCAGACAGATGAAAAACACATGGTGAGAAGCAAGAGCCACAGAGATACAGCAGGCAGCTGATACTCGCAATGCAAAGAAATTCGATGATGGACTTAAGGCCATTTATGGACCTCAGTCTCGTGGAATGGCCTCACTGTGCAGCACAGATAACTCCAAACTCATCACACATCCAGAGGGCATAATCAACCACCTCGCTGAGCATTTTGACAGTGTTCTTAATGTCCATCCATCATTTCTGATGAAGCTATTGATGCCTTACCTCAGTACCCCACGTCATGAACTAGACATTCTACCACCACTATCAGAAGCTACTAAGGCTATCTCACAACTGTCTGTGGGCAAGTCCCCTGGGAATGATGGTATTCCTCCAGAAATCTTTCACTATGGAGGACAAAAGCTTAAGCAACTTCTAACAAACCTTTTCCAAGTCATCTGGAATAAGGGTCAAGTCCCACAGGACTTCAAGGATGCCATATTAGTCCCATTGTACAAGCGGAAAGGAGATCGTACTCAATGTGACAACTATAGAGGACTATCCCTGTTGTCAATTGCTGGGAAGAAATTGTCACGTATAATTCTGAACAGGCTAATGCCTGGTATTGCCAAGGACATAATCCCCGAAAGCCAGTGTGGTTTTCAACCACACTGTCTACTGTGAATGTGATGTTTTCTGTACGACAATTACAGGAAAAATGCTGAGAACAAAATATGGATTTGCACATGGTATTTGTTGAGCTCACAAAAACATTTGACTCCATCAGCAGAGATGGCCTATGGAAAATTCTGAGGAAGGCTGGTTGCCCAGTGAAGATCATCAGCATTATTCGCTCTTTTCATGAGGGTATGATGGCTTGAGTGTGTGGAGACTCTGCTATGTCTGAACCATTCCTGGTGTCCACTGGCACGAAACAGGGCTGTGTCATGGCCCCACTGTTGTTCGTCATCGTCTTCTCACTGATGCTGCAGGATGCATTCCATGACTGCACTCGGGACATTTTCATCCACTTTCGCACAGAAAACCTGTTTAACCTTCAGCACCTTAAAGCTGTGACAAGGGTCTCTGAACTCCTTGAATGAGAACTGCTGTTTGCCGATGATTGTGCACTTGTTGCCCACAATGAAGCAGACATCCAGAACATCACAGACAGGTTTGCAACTGCCGCGAGGCACTTTGGTTTGACTATCAGCCTTAAAAGGATGGAAGTTATGCTCCAGCCAAGGCCTGCCTCGACTTATACCGTACCCACCGTGACTATTGAAGGGACACCCCTGAGAGTGGTTGATAAGTTTTGCTACTTAGGTGGCACACTGTCACAGAATGCTATGATTGATGAAGAGATTTTAGCTAGATTGGGAAGGGCGAGTGCTGCTTTTGGCAAGCTGACGCAATGTCTGTGAAGTGAACGTAGCATCAGAGTCTTAACAAAGATCAATGTTTATCACGCTGTTGTGCTTTCCACCCTGCTCTATAGCAGTGAGTCCTGGACTCCCTACAGGCGTCACATCAAGAAATTGGGCCAGTTCCACCTTAGGTGCCTCAGAAAGATATCAGGGATCAACTGGAAGGACAAAGTCCCTGACACAGAAGTGCTTAAGCTATGTAAAATACAGAGCATAGAATATTACCTTATCCAGTCACATCTCAGGTGTGCAGGGCACACAGTCTGTATGGAAGACACAAAAATCCCAAAAGCTCTTCTTTATGGTGAACTGAAGGAAGGCTATAAAAATAGAGGTGGACAAAGGAAAAGGTACAAAGATGTCTTAAAAGCAAACCTCAAATCCTGCAGTATAAACCCCAACACATGGGAAGCCACAGCTGGCAACAGAACGGTATGGCAGGGACTCTACTCCAAGGGTTGAGCTCCTTTGAGGAAAATCACATCCAACAGAGGAAGGATAAATGATGGCACCGAAAGACCCAACCAACAGGAGATCAATGGAAGTGCAGCGACTGTGGGCATATTTGCATGTCTCGCATCGGCTTGGTCAGTCACCAAAAGACACTTCAAAAGTAGACAACCCTTTGCCCAAAGGCGAGGTCTGCCTTTTGGAGACAGCCCACTCCATCCTGCTTTTGGCAGGCTTCGTAAGAACATGTGGAAAAGATGAGGCATACAAACAGAAACCAAGATCAAAGTGTATAAGGCCGTTGTTCTAACTACGTTGCTCTACGCTCTACGGTGCTGAAACCTGGACGGTCTATCAGTGTCATGCCAGGAAGCTGAACCACTTCCACACCACCTGCCTGAGGAAAATCCTTGGCGTCAAACGGCAAGAGAAGATCCCAGACACTGAGGTCCTTACACGTGCTGGCCTGCCCAGCATTCACACTGTCCTGATGCAGTCTCAGCTTTGTTGGACAGGCCACGTAGCCCGCATGCCAGGCACACATCTGCCAAAGAGACTTCTGTTCGGTGAGCTAAAGCACGGCAAATGTTCCCAAGGTGGCCAAAAAAAGAGATTCAAGGATACCCTTAAAGCCAGACTAAAGGCTTTCAATATCAGCCACACAAACTGGGAGCAATTGGCCCAGGACTGTGCAGGATGGCGCGCTGCTGTCCGGAATGGCACCTCAGCATGCGAAGCCAAAAGAACAGCCTCCGCTGAGGCACGCAGAGCTGCCAGAAAAGCTCGATCTGCGAATCCGGCCCCAGCGTCCATTCCGTGCCCCAGTTGCAGCAGATTCTTTCGTGCGCAGATTGGCCTCACTAGCTATCTGCGCACACACAGACACTCTCCACGCACTGCGCGCACTCCATCCCTGGGACTTCTTGGATGAGTGATGGTCTTCGTCGTATCAACGGACGAACAACACCCACTCCATCATCACACATTACTCAATTCTATTAAGCTGGTGTCTCTCATCTGGTTTTGCAGAAACATACAACTGTGTCTAATCAGCATAATAGTGGAAACTAATATCATGCTTATGATTAATATCACCCAGACGTAGCATACATAAAGAAAAAAGCAGTGTGCCTAAGACAGAACCTTGTGGAACACCAAACTTTACTTCAGTATGTCTAGAAAAATCACCATTTACATCAACATACTGATAGCGATCAGTTAAATAAGAGCTGAGCCAGGAGAGGGTCGTTCCCTTAACTCTCACAACATTTTCTAGTCTATCCAGAAGAATGGAATGATCAATGGTATCAAATGCTGCACTAAGGTCAAGCAACACAAGCAGCGAGACACAGCCCTGATCAGACGCCAACAGTAGGTCGTTTAGTACTTTAACCAGAGCTGTCTCTGTGCTATGATGAGGTCTAAATCCTGACTGATACATTTCATGGATGTTATTCCTATGTAAATATGAGCATAACTGCTGTGCCACAGCTTTGTCAAGGATCTTGGAGATAAAGGGGAGGTTTGATATTGGCCGATAATTGGGCAGCTGACAGGGATCAAGGTCAGGTTTTTTTTTTTTAATCAGGGGTTTGATAACTGCTAGTTTGAAGGATTTGGGTACATAGCCAATCGTAAGAGAAGAATTTATTATTTTTAGAAGTGGTTCAGTTACTTCAGGTATTATCTGTTTGAATAGACATGTAAGTAAGGGATCTAGTACACAAGTTGAGGCTTTTGATGCCAAGATTAATGAAAGTAGTTCGATTTCTTTAAGGGGAGTAAAACATTCTAATTGCTGATCTGATACAGGTATGTTGTTAACTACAGGGTCACTTAAATTGTCACTTAAGTTGTCTGACCTTAAATTAGTAGTTTTTGAATTTTTTGTTGGATATTTTCAATTTTGTCATTGAAAAAATTCATGAAGTCGTTGCTACTGCATACTGCAGGTGTGCATGTGTCAATAGTGGACTTATTCCTGGTTAATTTTGCTACAGTCTTAAATAGGAATCTAAGATTATTTTTGTTATCTTCTATTAGGGAGGAGAGATATGTTGATCTAGCAGCACTAAGAGCTTTTCTATACTTCAGGAAGCTCTCCTCCCAAGCTAATTTGAACGCTACCAATTTTGTTTGATGCCATTTACGTTCCAATTTTCGAGTGGTCTGTTTTAATGTGCGAGTGTCATCATTATACCAGGGTGCTAATTTTTTCTTTCTGATCATTTTCCTTTTAAGAAGAGATACATTATCTAAAGCATAGTGGAACATTGACTCTAAGCATTCAGTTGCCTGATCAAGTTCTGCAGGGGCTGACAGTGACCCAATCAAAGTTGATAACTCTGGGAGATCATTTATAAAGCTCTGTGCAGTAGTTGACGTGAATGTATGTTTAATACAGTAGCGTGGTGAGGTGCATATATTATTACTCGGACGTATTTTGAATGAGATGAGATAATGATCTGAGATAACTTCAGACTGTGGAAGTGTGACTATATTTTCTACGTTTAACCCAAATGTTAGTATTAGATTGAGGGTGTGACCACTATTATGGGTCAGTCCTATGACATTCTGATTAATCCCTACTGAATCTAAAATGGACACAAACACTGTTTTTAAAGGGTCTTCTGGGTTATTGAAGTGAATATTAAAATCTCTGACAACTAAAGCTTTGTCTAAGGAAATAACCGGATCTGAGATAAAATCTGCAAATTCAGAAAGAAACTCAGAATATGGCCCCGGGGGCCTGTAAATAATAAATAACGGAATTAACTGGGTAGACTTATTTTTCAAGGCTACATACATTATATTAGTATGAAGAACTTCAGATGTATTAATTAACCAGGTTTTTGTGTTACACTTAGATAATCATTATAAATAACCATGACGCCTCCTCCTCTGCCAGTTAGACGAGGCTGGTGTACATAACTGTATCCAGGAGGACTCGCTTCATTTAATGCTATATATTCATTTGGCTTAATCCATGTTTCAGTTAAACACAGTACATTAAACTCCTGATCAGTAATGAGTTCATTAACCATTAGCGCTTTAGATGTAAGAGATCTAATATTTAATAGCCCCACCTTTAGATCAAAGGTGCTGCCAGCGGCTGTACAGTCAGTGTGATCTAATTTTATATTGATTAGGTTACTGGAACAAACTGAGTATTTTTACTTTTTTGTTGAGCTCAGGGAACAGACACACAGTCTCGATGTAGTGGACCCTGAGTGACGACTCTGTGCAGCTAGCAGACAGTCGGTTTATCCTGTTCTTCTGCTCCCTGGCCTTGGCTCTAGATTATCAAAAGTTAATTAGACCTTGTAGGAGCCAAATGTTGCTGTGTGTTCATTGTTGTAATTTTTCTGTGGCACACTGGGTGGCGCATGTCTGCACTTGTTTCAGGTATATAGGTAGCAAACATAATGTTGTTGGTAGGTGTTTGACCCGGAAGGGGCAAAGGGTTTTTGAATGCTAACGCTCACTACTGTGGACGCTTGCTATTGTTACTACTGTGGAACTGCTATGGACAATTTGTACATGATGGAATAAATGGACCACTTTTGTATTCAACGTCAAGATTTGCCTATCTGCGTTTGTTTACTACACAGTAAGTCAAGTGAGCGTAACATTGTTAACATCTAGCGCATCGGCCAGGCCATACCCGAGGTCAGGCACCTCAGTAGTTCAGTATTAGACCGAACTCCTTTAATATTAGTCAAAAACCCGCTCCAGTTCGGACTTTAGTTACAAAGTCGGAGTCTTTGGCATTGTAAGACTCCCTTGTGTGGGTGGAGCACAGAGGACGGCAGGACAGGGATCAAGTTCCCAAAATAGCGTTTATTGCTAGACTTTTCAGTTTCAACAATACTTCATTCAAACAGACGCACGCACGCACACACACACCGCCGGCGTCTGGTTCAGGGATCAGCTCCCTCCACTCTCACTCTCCCTCCTCATATAGGGCGCAGTCACTGGGAAGACATACAAACACAGGTTAATTGCTCTCAGGTGAAGTGATTCTGCCACTTACCTTCCCTGACCCCGCCCTCCTGTCACAGACCGGTGCTTGACCACACCCCCGCTGCCACATACCCCCACCGCCCGACTCAGGCCGGGCGCCCGTCCGGCCTGCAGCCGACTCCCCCCCCCTTGACGGGAGAGGAAGTCCGCCACGACCATCTGCGCCCCCGGCCTGTGGACCACCTTGAAGTTGAAGGGTTGGAGTGCCAGATACCAACGGGTGATCCGCGCGTTGGTATCCTTCGTGCGGTGGAGCCACTGGAGGGGCGTGTGGTCTGAACAGAGGGTGAAAGGGCGCCCCAGCAGGTAGTAACGGAGGGCGAGGACCGCCCACTTGATCGCCAGGCACTCCTTCTCAATCGTGCTGTAGCGCCCCTCACGCACTGACAGCTTCTGACTGATGTACAGGACCGGGCGGTCCTCCCCCTCCACCTGCTGGGACAAAACGGCCCCCAGCCCTCTGTCCAACGCATCCGTCTGTAACATAAAAGGGAGAGAGAAGTCAGGGGAGTGTAAAAGTGGCCCCCCACACAGTGCAGCCTTTACCTCAGAGAAAGCCCGCTGACACTGCTCCGTCCACTGGACTGGATCTGGCGCTCCCTTTTTAGTGAGGTCAGTCAGCGGGCTGGTGATGTCTGAATAATTAGGTATAAACCTACGATAGTAGCCAGCCAGCCCCAGGAACTGTCTCACCCCCTTTTTGGTCTTGGGCCTCGGGCAGGCCGCAATCGCCGCTGTCTTATTAATTTGGGGACGCACCTGCCTGTTGCCCAAGTGGAAGCCCAGATACCGTACTTCCACCCGCCCAATTGCACACTTCTTTGGGTTGGCAGTGAGTCCCGCCCGCCTCAGCGACCTAAGGACGGCCCTCAGGTGTTGCAGGTGCCGCTGCCAGTCATTACTATAAATGATAATATCGTCCAAATATGTGGCCGCATAGGTGGCGTGGGGCCGGAGGACCCTGTCCATCAGCCGCTGAAATGTAGCAGGCGCCCCAAACAGCCCAAACGGAAGTGTGACAAACTGGTGTAAGCCGAACAGTGTGGAAAAGGCCGTTTTCTCCCGGGATAATGGAGTCAAGGGGATCTGCCAATATCCCTTCGTCAAATCCAGTGTCGAGTAAAAGCGAGCCGTGCCTAGTCGATCGAGCAGCTCATCAATACGAGGCATTGGGTACGCATCGAATTTAGACACCGCGTTGACTTTTCTATAGTCCACACAGAACCGGACCGAGCCGTCGGCCTTGGGAACCAAGACCACCGGGCTGCTCCAGTCACTGTGGGACTCCTCGACGATGCCCATTTCGAGCATGGCCTGAAGTTCTTCCCGAACCACCTTTTTTTTGTGTTCGGGTAGCCTGTAAGGGCGGCTACGCACTACCACCCCCGGGGGCGTCTCTATGTGGTGTTCTATGAGGTTAGTGCGACCGGGCAGGGGCGAGAACACATCCGAAAACTTGGCCTGCAACTGGGCGACCTCCGTGAGTTGGGTCGGGGAGAGGTGGTCTCCACAGGGTACCGGAGAGGTACGTGATGCCAATGTCCCTTTTTGAACCTCCGGCCCCAGCTCCGCCCTCTCCGGAACTACCGACACCAACGCCACGGGGACCTCCTCATTCCAGAGTTTCAGCAGATTGAGGTGGTAGATCTGTAGTGCCCCACCCCTGTCTGCTCGCCTCACCTCATAGTCGACGTCCCCGACTCGCCGTGTGACCTCAAAGGGCCCTTGCCACTTGGCGATCAATTTGGAGCTCGACGTGGGCAGCAGTACGAGTACTTTATCTCCCGGTGTGAACTCTCTAAGGTGCGTACCCTTGTTGTACAGGCGGGCTTGCCGTTCCTGGGCCTGCCGCAAATTCTCCTGAGTTAGGTGGGTGAGCGTGTGGAGTTTTGCGCGCAGGTCCATAACATACTGAATTTCGTTCTTACTTTGTGAAGGTCCCTCCTCCCAATTTTCCCGCAGCACGTCCAGGATGCCGCGCGGCTTACGCCCATATAATAATTCAAACGGGGAGAACCCCGTGGAGGCTTGGGGGACCTCTCGCACTGAGAACAGCAAGGGTTCGAGCCACTTATCCCAATTACGTGCGTCCTCACTTACGAATTTTTTAATAATATTTTTGAGGGTGCGGTTGAACCGTTCCACTAAACCGTCCGTTTGTGGGTGATATACGCTGGTGCGGATCGGCTTAATCCCCAGTAACCCATACAGTTCGCGCAGTGTTCGTGACATAAACGTAGTGCCTTGGTCAGTCAGAATCTCTTTCGGGATTCCAACTCGGGAGATGACGCGGAAGAGTGCCTCTGCAATACTGCATGCTGAGATATTGCGCAGAGGCACTGCTTCCGGGTATCGCGTTGCATAGTCCACCAGAACTAATATAAAGCGGTACCCTCGTGCTGACCGATCTAATGGCCCGACGAGATCCATCCCAATTCTCTCAAACGGGGTCTGGATTAACGGTAGAGGGCGCAAAGGCGCTTTTGGAATGGCCGCTGGGTTTACTAACTGGCATTCGCGGCATGCCGTACACCACCTACGGACATCGCCGCGAATCCCCAGCCAATAGAATCGGGCCATTATTCGGGCTAGTGTTTTATCCTGCCCCAAGTGTCCAGCCATGGGATTAAAGTGAGCCGCCTGGAATACCAATTCCCGGCGGCTCTTTGGAATCAAAAGCTGCGTGACTCGCTCTTTTGTTTGAGTGTCCTGCGTCACTCGGTATAATCTATCCTTCAAAATCGCGAAGTAGGGGAAGGACAGGGTGGCGTTCAGCGGGAGCGTTTGACCATCGATTACTCTCACTTGGTCAAACGCATGCCGCAGAGTCTCGTCTCGCGACTGCTCTAACGGGAAATCCACGAGAGATTCCCCAATAGAGAGAGGAGGAGCCGGCGGCTCCACACTCTGACGCGGAGATGACGTTGACGGCTCTGTGACAGCTGCTCCCGCCAAAGCGACACCGGGACCTCCCCCTGTCAAATGGCAGGACCCACTCTCGACTAGGCGTGTCATTAACCCCCGAAATCCCGGCCAATCCGTCCCCAAAATTAAAGAGTGGGTAAGGCGAGGATTAACCGCCGCCTTCACTATAAATTTTTCCCCTCTGAAAATAATGTGGACCGACACCAAAGGGTAGCGGTGAACATCCCCGTGCACACACAAAACCTTCACCCCTTGTGCTCCCCCCAATGCCTCGCTTTGAACCAGGCTTTGCGAATTGAGGTCTGATTACAACCAGAATCCACCAACGCCTGATATGTAGCCCCTTGGATACTCACCGGTATGCGATACGCTCCGGCCCGATCGAGGGCGGCCTCTGGCGCGTCGGGGATCCGAACCACCGCGCCCACTTCCATTGCTGTGCACTGCTGTTGAAGGTGGCCCGGTTCCCTGCAGCGCCAGCAAACCGGCCTGGGCTTTCCCTCTGCACCGGTGATCTGGGGCTCACTCACCTGAGGTGGGGGAGAGACAGACACAGAAGGGAGAAACGGGAGGGCACCGCGGGTGCGGTGGGCCGGCTGGGGTGGTGCCGGCCCCCGCCTCCGCGGTGGGGGAATGGGGCGAGGATGGGACACAGGAGGAGGGAGAGAGAGAGAGAGAGAAGAGAAGAGAAGAGAAGAGAAGAGATGATGTCATCTGCTGTCCTGCCGCCGGGACAGCCGCCAGATGATCCTCCGCCAGCTCGACTGCCTGATCCAGCGACGCCGGGCGGTGGCACTGGACCCACTCCGCGGTTCCTGCTGGTAAGCGGGCGATGAACTGTTCCAGTACCACCTGGTCGACGATTCCCTCGGTGTCGCGATCGTTGGCCCTCAGCCACCGCCAGCAGGCGTCCCGGAGCTGCTGGCCGAACGCGAACGGCCGGCCAACTTCCTCCAATTGCAGCGCGCGGAAGCGCTGGCGCTGTTGTTCCTGTGTGCGCCCCACGTGCTGGAGGACGGCCCGGCGGAGGTCCGCGTAGGCCAGCTGGCGGTCGGCGGGGAGCTGTAGCGCGGCCAGCTGTGCCTCTCCCGTGAGCAGGGGGAGGAGGCGCGCTGCGCGCTGCTCCATCGGCCACCCCGAGGCATCGGCGACCTGTTCAAACAACGTGAGGAATGCCTCGGGGTCGTCCTGCGGGCCCATCTTGGTGACAGTGAGGGGAGATGGGCCCGCGGCTGGAGCACTGGTGGGCCCCGCCGACGCAAGGAGATGCCAGAACGCCTTGCGATCTTCCTGCTGGGCCAGCACCAGGGCTTCGAAGCGCCGTTCTTGTTCCTTTCGGAGTGTGACGAGCGCCTGGTGCTGGCTTTGCTGAGCCGTGGCGAGGGCGTGGACCAGGTCGGTGAACGGGGAGGATTCCATGGGGCTGCTGGGTTGGTGCTCCACTTCCCGGGTTTCGGCACCACTGTAGGACTCCCTTGTGTGGGTGGAGCACAGAGGACGGCAGGACAGGGATCAAGTTCCCAAAATAGCGTTTATTGCTAGACTTTTCAGTTTCAACAATACTTCATTCAAACAGACGCACGCACGCACACACACACCGCCGGCGTATGGTTCAGGGATCAGCTCCCTCCACTCTCACTCTCCCTCCTCATATAGGGCGCGGTCACTGGGAAGACACACAAACACAGGTTAATTGCTCTCAGGTGAAGTGATTCTGCCACTTACCTTCCCTGACCCCACCCTCCTGTCACAGACCGGTGCTTGACCACGCCCCCGCTGCCACAGGCATGTATGGAATTAGGACCAGCCAAGAGCTGTCTGTTTTCTTGTGGATTATTGTTTGGATGTTTGTGTGGGCTTACTGGTAATAATAATAATAATAAATTTTATTTATAAGCGCCTTTCAAGGTACCCAAGGACACTGAACAGTAAAAAACAAACAATAAAAAGCAAAACAATAGAATAACAACAATAATAAAATAATAAGAAATCAATAATAATAATAATAATAATAATAATGTGTTATTAAAAATCAAAGAGAAAAGGCCAAGATAAAGAGATGTGTTTTTAGCTGTTTTTTGAAAGAGGACAGTGTTGAGCATTGGCACAACGCTAGTGGCAGGGCATTCCACAGCTTAGGGCCATTTACACTGAAAGCCGTCACCCATAGAGCAGAGCCAAGAGTAAGGGACTGCTAATAGGTGGACATCTGTGGAGCGAAGATTTAAAGGTAACTGATATGGAGTTAGGAGATTTGATAAATAGGGAAGGGCCAGATTATGTAGGGATTTGTAAACAAATAAGATAATTTTGTACTGAATGCGGTATTTAACTGGGAGCCAGTGCAGGTTGTACAGAATAGGAGTGATATGATCCCAGGGCCTGGTGTGAGTGAGTACCCTAGCAGCTGAGTTTTGGACATATTGCAGCCTATTTAGTCGCTTGGCTGGGATGCCATCAAGCAGGGCATTGCAGTAGTCCAGTCTTGAGATGACAAAAGCATGTATAAGCGTTTCAGCTGCAGATGAAGTTAAGGAGGGACGGAGTTTGGAGAGACTTTTCAGGTGAAAAAAAAGCTGTTTTAGTGATACTTTTAATGTGTGAGTCAAAAGAGAGAGTAGAGTACAGAATAACACCCAGATTTCTTACTTGAACAGTAGTGGAGGTGAAATAACCAGGGATAGATAGCTGTGAGTGCTACAGTTTTTTCAAGATAGAAGGGGTGGAAATGAGGATGGCTTCTGTTTTGTCTTGATTTAATTTAAGAAAGTTCTGCACCATCCAGTTGTTAACTGCATTTAGACAGTCGACAAGATTGGACGGAGGGAGTGGGTAAGAGGGTTTAGTTTGAATATAAATTTGGGTGTCATCTGCATAACAGTGAACATTAAGCCCATAATGCTGCATTATGTGGCCAAGAGGAAGGATGTATATTACAAATAATAAGGGTCCCAGGACAGAGCCCTGAGGGACACCATGAAGGAGGGGTGATTTCGGGGATCTAAAATCTCCAATTGACACAAATTGTTCTCTCATGGTAAGATAAGATTTGAACCAGGCTAAAGAAGAACCAGTGATGCCAAACAGAGTTTCTAAGTGGCTCAATAAAAGATTGTGACATACAGTGTCAAAAGCTGCTGTAAGGTCGAGGAGAACAATGGCCCTTTTCCACTACCCTTTTTCAGCTCACTTCAGCTCACTTCAGCCCGACACAGCTCACTTCAGCCTGACACAGCTCGCGTTTCGACTACTTTAGAGCAGCATGACTCAGCTCGCTTCAGCCCTGCTTAGCACCCAAAACTCACACAGTTTTGGAGTGGGGCTGAAGCGAGCCAAACCAAGCCGAGTGGGGCTAGGGGCATGAGGAGACACTCCCCTGTGCACTGATTGGTGAGGAGGAGTGTCCTCACATGCCCACACACGCCCCGCGAGCACGCTGGGATCTGTAAACACCGTAAACCCGGAAGAAGAATTACGAATTACAAGAATTTTTGAAGCCTTATGCGCCTCGCCTCATCTATACGCTCTTGCCAGTATCTGTTGGCGTTGTCGGTGACAACAAGCCACAGCACCAAGACCAGCAACACTAACGACTCCATGTCCTCCATGTTTATTGTTTACTATCCGGGTCGTGAGACTACCGCTTAAAAGATCACTGATGTCACTGTTTGCGCCGCCTAACGACATCACGTGATGTCCACCCACTTTCGCTAACTCCACCCAATGTGTCCACCCACTTCCAGCCAGCACAGTTCAGCGCGGTTGTAGTTGAAATGCAACTCCAACAGCCCCACTCAGCTTGACTCAGCCCAACTCAGCACGGCACGGCTCAGCCCAACTCAGCCACATTGGTAGTGGAAAAGCGGCACAAGTATACTGACATGGCCAGTGTCAGCAGCTAACAGTAAGTCATTGACAACCTTGACCAGGGCAGTCTCGGTACTGTGCATGGCCCTAAACCCAGACTGAAACTTCTCCCAAAGATTATATTGGGTTAAATGCTCTTGGAGCTGATTGGCAACAATATGCTCTAGGACTTTTGCAATGAAGGGAAGATTTGAAATGGGGCGATAATTTTTAAAATCATCAATAGCTGCTCCAGGTTTTTTCAAGACAGGAGTGATAGCTGCTGTTTTGAGAGCCTGAGGGACTAATCCAGTTGAAAGGGATGAGTTTATTATCTTAACCAACAGGGGACAGAGAACTGGCATGCAAATTTTGACCAAAGAGGTGGGCATAGGGTCGAGTAGACAGGTGGTAGGCCTGGATTTAAATACCAAGTCGAAGACATACTGCTCATCAACTAATGAGAAAGCAAAGAAAGATCCAGCTGGTGGTGGACAGGAAAAGGGGACATTAGAGGGAGTGATGGAAGTGGATTTGATCTGCTTGTATATAGAGTTGATTTTATTTTGGAAAAATTCAAGAAATTTACAACAAAGATCAGTGGAAGGAGTAAGAGGAAAGTTTTTAGCAGGCAAAAGAAGTTTGTTTACAGTAGAAAAAGCGCTCTAGGGTTTCCTTGGCCTCTGGTAATGATGGTGGTATAATAGCTGGTCTTGGCATCAATTAGAGACTCTTTGTAGGTAGAGACATGGTCACTGTATGCTAGTGCATGAACTGTCAGGCCAGTTTTACGACTAAGTCTCTCCAGCTGCCGACCAGCAGCCTTCATTTTACGAAGCTCAGGTGTAAACCACGGAGCAGAATGAGAGAAAGAGACAGTACGTGTCTTCAGGGGGGCAAGGTGATTGAAAGAGTCAGCAAGGTGTGAGTTGTAGAGCATGACTAACTCCTCAGGGGATGAGTTTAATGATTTAGTGGTCAGAATAGGATGTAGTGTGTCAAATAAATCAGCTGTAACTATGTTTTTTGTGTTCCTGTATGTGATGGTGCGAAATTCACGCCTACGATGGAGAGGCTCAGGGACAGCAATATTAAATAAAATAGCCATGTGATCAGAAACACAGAAATCTCTGGAATATAAATTTGATGGTGTGATGCCAGAGGTATAAACAAGATCTAAGATATGGCCCTTTGAGTGGGTGGGAAAATCTACGTTGGGTGAAATCAAAACAATCAAGGACAGCCACAAAGTTTTTAGCAAAATCACAGTTATCCGAGCCAACATGAATGTTCAAATCACCAAGCATCAGTATAGATGGACACAGAGCACTGACAGATGAAAGCAGCTCAGACAATTCATTAATAAAAACAGAGGAAACTCTGGGAGGCCGGTAAATGAGCAAAAGCAGTAGAGGTAGACCACCAGTAAACTTTAGAGCAAGACATTCAAATGATGAAAAATCCTGCAAGGGCATAGATACAATCCTATAACTGGAGCGATAGATCACAGCAAGACCCCCCCCCCCCCGCCCAGTTAAACATGGCTTCTCCATATACTCATATCCTACAGGAGTAGCTTCATTTAAGGCCAGAAAATCATTTGGTATTTGCCAAGTTTCAGTTAAACATAATATATCTATGCCAACATCAGTGATCAAGTCATTAATGTAGGGTGCTTTTTTATTAAGAGATCGCACATTTAATAAAGCAAACTGCGCATTTCTTGAGGAAGGGAAATTCTGCGAAGTTTTAACGAAATTTATGGGACACAAGTTCGTAAAGTCAACAGAGCTGGTGATGAGGAGTTTTTGGCTTGATACTGAAATCAGGCCTAGGAGTACAAGGGACCATCTGATGACTGCACGGCGCCCAATGAAAGAGGTATTTGCAGCTCTACAATCTTTAATGGCCATTTAAATTGTGTGCACACATACCCGGGTATAAAAGAAAAACAAAACAAACATATGTGTTAAATGCCGGCAGACTGACTGTGGAGACTTTGCGAACTTTGTGTGACTGACTTTACAGCGAACTGTTCAATTGAATGTTTCATGGAGATGCGCGATACAAGTGCGATTGGACAGACTGCAATGAAAACCTCTGGTAAAACAAGTGGTGTTGATCACCAGCAGTCTAAAAGTGCTGAAGTGCTTGCTGGTAAATTAGTTACGTTGCAAACGGACAGAAAGTCCAAGTTGGACAAAGCTAGCATTATTAGACAATCTATGCAAAGTTTAAAAAATGATAAACCACAGTTACAACTTGCTCTGAAGGAACTGATAGAAACATGTAATGATGCAAAATGTATTCATGAGTCTTTGTTGAGTTTATTGTCTGTTGATGAAAAGGAAAAACATGAAATTTGGTTTAAAGCAAAGATGATATCTAACAAAGAGGTAATTTCTGAAACAAAAGTTGGTAATATTGGTAATGCTGATTTGTTAATTGTTTCACCTGAAATGTTTGATGTTGGTTTAAATGCAAATGATCATGGTAAAGTAAATGTGGGTTTTAAAGCTGTAAATGAAAATGGTGAGTGTGGGGATGGCGTCAATGAAAATGATAGTGTGTCTAATATTGCTAGCAGACGGTCACATAAAAGTGGTAGCAGTGGGAGATCCAGCACGTCCTTAGCTAGGATAAAGGCGGAGGCAGAGAGAGCGGCACTTGTTGCTAGAGCTGCAGCTTTAAAGGAAAAACATGCCCTGGAGGAGCAGGAACAACAATTAAGAAGGAGAAGGGAGCAGCTTGATGTGGATGCAGAGTTGGCTGCCTCTGCCGCCAAGTTGGCTGCCTCTGCCGCCAAGTTGGCTGCCTCTGCCGCCAAGTTGGCTGTGTTACAGGCCTCTGATCAAAGAAGTTGTTCAGCAGCATCCTTCAATGGCATGAATTCCTATGTGGAAAGGAAAAAAAGGAAAATGGAATCAATAGCTGTCTTAAATCTTAATTCAAAGGAATTTCAACCTGGATTGTCAAAGCTAACACAACATGTCTCTGCCAAAGGACCGTTACCACCTAATAACCCACTGTCACCAGATGTGCTCAAAAGGCAAACAGAGCTGTGGTGCAGGGATACCGCTAAGCATCAGTACAACCCTGCTGAGCTACCTTATGGAATATTAGCACCATTGGACAATCACCAGCGGTTGACAACCATGCAACAACACGGACAGCAAAGGCCTTTGACAGACCATCCAGTCAATGGAACTCACTCCCCAGACCTACTGGCCATTATGCAAAGGCAAAATGACATCACTGCTACCCTGGTCCGACATCATCATACATCGTCTCTGCCGTCAAGAGAGATTCCTGTATTTGACAGGGACCCTCTCCAGTTCAGACCATTCATTAAAGCCTTTGAACAAGGTGTGGAAAGCAAAGCTGACAGTGTAGACTGTCTTTATTATTTAGAGCAGTTTACCAGAGGACAGCCACAAGAGTTGGTGTGTAGCTGTCAACATATGGCGCCTGGACGTGGCTACACAGTGGCAAAGGGTCTTCTGCAGGAACACTTTGGCAATCCATACAAAGTTGCAACAGCTTACATGAAGAAGGCTTTGGCTTGGCAAGCAGTTAAGTCCGAGGATGTGAAAGCATTGCAAGCTTATTCCTTGTTTTTACGTGGCTGCAATGTAATGGGAGAGCTTCAATATGTGCAGGAACTGGACATGCCTGTAAACATGAGGATCATTATCTCAAAGCTACCATTTAAAATGTGAGAGCAATGGAGAACTACAGCTCATGACATCATGGTAAGGACTCATGACAGAGCCCATATCAGTGACTTGGTTCTGTTTACTAAATGCTGTGTCAAAATTCTCTCTGATCCTCTGTTTGGCGATATACAGGATTCACCTGCAGGAGCCTCTGCACCAAGGCCTACATCAAGGTTTAAATTGCAGCCCAGAAGCCATGTAAAGGGTAACATTGTTGCTACTGCTGTGACTTCCAAGGACGTGTCTGAGGATGGAAAGGAGCAACTAGGCCTATTGGACAGAGAAAATGCTGAGGAAGCGAAGTGCCTGTGCTGCCATCGTCATCACCCCATGGAGGAGTGCAAGCAGTTTAAAGGAAAGAAGCATAAGGAGAAGATTTTTTTCTGAGGCAAAAGGGAGTTTGTTTTGCATGTCTACGCGTCGGTCACATGAGCAGGGACTGTGAGAGGCGCTTAGCATGTAAAATCTGTGGACAATCTCATCCTACTGTGCTACACATTAAAAGGCAACTGCCGCAAGAACAGCTACAAGCCTCACCTGGCCAGCAGCAGTCCTCGCTTCAAACATGTGGACATACAGGGGCTGGTAAGGACCAGTGTGTGCTATCCATCCTTCCTGTAAAGGTGAAGTCTGCGAAGGGAAGCCACGTTATTACAACTTACGCTTTTCTAGATCCTGGAAGTTCGGCCACATTCTGCTCCGAACATCTTATGCGGAAGCTGAATGTCACAGGTAAAAGAACTAGCTTCCTGTTGCGGACAATGGGACAAGAAAAGGTCATTTCAGGATGCTCCCTGTCAGGTCTAGAGGTGTCCGATCTGGATGGCAATAGCTTCTATGCCCTTCCTGAAGTATTTACACAGAAAGAAATGCCAGTCATCGTGAGCAACATGATAACATCTGAGGATCTGGCTAGGTGGCCTTATTTGTCCAAGGTGCGCAGCCAAAGTGTGAAGGCGAATGTTGACCTCTTAATAGGAACTAATGCGCCCAAGGTATTGGAACCCTGGGAGGTCATCAACAGCTGCCAGAATGGTCCATATGCCATTAGGACAGTGTTGGGATGGGTGGTCAATGGCCCACTGAGTGGAAACAGTGATGTACCATTATCTTCTGCCACAGTGAACCGCATCTCTCTGCAAAGGATAGAAGAAATGCTTGCCAATCAATACAATCATGACTTCAGGGAGAAGGCTGTAGAGGAAAGGGAAATGTCTCAGGATGACATCAGATTTATGGAGCTCATGGTGCATTCAGCAGTGCTGCAGGATGGAAGGTACTGTTTAAAGTTACCCTTCAAGAAAAAGGATGTTTCTCTGCCCAATAACTTTGCGGTGGTGAAGCAAAGGATGCTGGGCTTAAGAAGAAGGTTCTTGAATAATGAAAGCTTGCATCGGGAGTATGCAGTGTATGAGAATGGCCTTATTGCTAACATTTATGCAGAGCCTGTGCCCCAGCAGAAGCTTCAAGGTGAGCCTGGTAGAGTGTGGTACATCCCCCACCATGCAGTTCACCACCCAAGGAAAGGAACCCTTCGGGTTGTGTTTGATTGTGGAGCCACATTTCAAGGAGTGTCCTTGAATAAGGAGCTGCTTCAGGGACCTAATCTTACCAGTTCACTGCTTGGAGTCCTGCTTCGCTTCAGGGATGTTAGGACTGGGACTGTTTTGGCCTCTAGAGGCCACTGTTATTTCCTTTGCTGGTCATGTTTGTTTTGGGCCTCTAGAGGTCACCACTGTGTTCTGTGTTTTGTTTTTGTCTTATTGCCTGTTTCCTGCCCCGCCCTGTCCTTAATTAGTTTGTGTATAAATACCCCTCTATTTGTTCCCTTGTCACGGAGTCTTTTTCCTATGTTATGCTGTTAGTGCTAGTTCCCTCTGTCCCATGTGCCTTGCCTGTGTCTTTGTATTCTTGGTTTTTGCTTCTTTCTTTTGGACTTTGTGGATTTTGTTTTTGACCTTTTTGATCTTCTGAGCGTTTGAGTTTTTGCCTTTTTTCTTATTTGGATTTTGGACTTTGTACCTTTGGATATTTTTATTTTTGGTTTATCTTCTGAGCTTTGGATTATTCTTTTTGTTTTTTCCCTTAGATTGTACATAGTGTAAATAAACTGTTTTTGATACCTTTCTACTTCCGCCTCACGCCTCTGCACTTGAGTCATTCCTCTGGTGGCCTAGTGGGGGTTTGCTGGATTATCACACCAGCGACCCGGGTTCGAATCCCAGCAAAACCCTAACAGAAAGACTCCGTCATGACCAACTCAGCAGAGGCTTCTTCATCTGTCTACCCGGCCAACCTTCAGGGAATGATGGCTGCGTTAACACTCCTTGGATCCACCATGGACACTCATGGACGGACTCTCGCAACCCTTGCTCGCCACGAGGTACTGCTTCAGCAGACTGGGAGAACCCTGGCACAGCTGACTTCTCTGCCCCCATCTCCTCTGCCTGATTCTGCTCCTGCTCCACCATCCGCTCCTGCTCCAGTGCCTCCTGCCATGCTGCCTTCTTCACCTCGCGAACCCAGCCTTCCTGCACCACAGAGTTATGACGGCAAGCACAGTGAGTGTCGAGAGTTCCTTACCCAGTGTCAACTCACCTTTGAGCTTCAGCCTACCACCTACACTACGGATCGCCGCAAGATTGCCTTTGTGATGACCTTGTTAGCTGGTAAAGCGCAAGCCTGGGCTACTGCTATCTGGCAGAGACAGGGACCTGAGTGCTCTGATTTCCAGCTGTTTACTGAGGAGATGCTGCGTGTCTTCAATCAAGCAGACATCAGTAAAGACGCAGCCAGAAAGCTCATGTCCATCCGGCAAGGGGGAAGCGTCGCAGACTACGCCATCTCGTTCTGGCCGCTCGCAGCAGTAAGTGGATGGAACGAGACTGCCCTGGTGTCAGCCTTCCATCATGGTCTGTCTGACCCCATCAAAGACGGTCTGGCTTCTATCGGATACCCAAGTGACCTCGAAACACTGATCTCACATTCTACTCGTCTGGACAACAGGATGAGAGAACGCCGCCAAGTCCTGAGCCTCCCGGGCCTCCCTGCCTCTACCTGGAGCCCGTCTACCTCCTCCAGTGACTGTCCAGAACCCATGCAAGTGGGCCGTACTCGCCTCTCCGCATCTGAGAGGGAGCGCAGAAGGAGGGACAAGTGATGCATCTACTGTGGCAAGCCTGGTCACTTCCGAGCATCATGTCCCAAACTCTCGGGAAAAGGACTGCCCTGTCCAGCCAAGGAAGGGTTGTGACGGGGCCTACCCTCTCTCCCGGACTCCCTGGCCAAGGAATCTACATCCCAGTCTCCATCTCCTGGGGTGAGTCCGTCCACTCTTGTCAAGCTTTGTTAGACTCAGGGGCGGCTGGAAACTTTATGGAAATTCACTTCACCCAAAGTATCAATGTCCCGACTGAGCCTCTTGAAGTTCCACTGTCTGTGTCTGCCCTCAATGGCCAAGCGTTAGGTGATGGAAGAGTCACCCAAGTTACTTCTCCAGTCTTCCTCCAGCCTCAAGGTCACAAGGAAGAAATATCCCTGCACCTGATTCCTTCACCTGAGTTCCCAGTTATTCTAGGTCTCCCTTGGCTTACCCGCCACAACCCTCGTATAGACTGGGTCACTAGCCAGGTTGCGGAGTGGGGTCCTGCTTGCTATGCCTCGTCTGCTCTCTAGCTCTCCTGTGTCTCCTGCCGAGCCTCCTGATCTCACCGAGTTATCTCAAGTTCCCACAGAGTACTGGGATCTTAAGGAAGTTTTCAGCAAGAGCAGGGCTGCCGTTCTTCCTCTGCACCGGGCCTACGACTGTGCCATCGACTTGCTCCCTGGGACTACCCCTCCTCGTGGCAGACTGTTTTCCCTCTCTCAGCCAGAATGCAAGGCCATGGAGGAATACCTCAAAGACGCCCTGGTCTCTGGGTTCATTCGACCCTCCACCTCACCCGCTGGTGCCGGCTTCTTCGTTGGCAAGAAGGATGGGGGGCTCCGACCATGTATTGACTACAGGGGCCTGAACAAGATCACTGTGCGCAACCGATATCCCCTTCCGCTGATGTCCACAGCATTCGACCTGCTCCAAGGCGCCACTGTCTTCACCAAGTTGGACCTACGGAACGCATGCCACCTCATCCGTATCCGACAGGGAGACAAGTGGAAGACTGCCTTCAACACCCCGTCTGGGCACTACGAATACCAGGTGATGCCCTTCGGACTCACCAACGCACCAGCTGTTTTTCAGGCCCTAATCAACGATGTCTTGAGGGACATGATTAACTTGTACGTTTTTGTCTACCTCGACGACATCCTTATCTTTTCCAAGACCATGCAGGAGCACCGCCACCATGTCCGCCAGGTTCTCCAGAGGCTGCTACAGAACAATCTGTTCACCAAGGCCCAGAAATGCGAATTTCATGTTCCCAAGATCTCCTTTCTGGGTTTTATTGTACGGACAGGCCAACTCCAAATGGACCCAGCCAAGACCCTGGCCGTCCGGGACTGGCCCACTCCCAAGTCCATCAAAGAGGTTCAGTGGTTCTTAGGATTTGCTAACTTCTACCGCAAATATATCAGGAACTTTAGTTCTGTAGCAGCACCCATGTCGGACCTCACCAAAGGGACAGGTGGATCTTATGTCTGGTCTCCTCAGGCGGAAAAGGCGTTCAAAGACCTCAAGGACCGCTTCTGCATGGCACCCATTCTGGTCCTCCCGGACACCTCCCAACCATTCATTGTGGAGGTGGATGCCTCAGACAGTGGTGTCAGCGCGGTGCTCTCTCAACGTTCGGAAGGAAAGCTGCACCCCTGCGCTTACTTCTCCCACCGCCTGAGTCCTGCAGAGTCCCGGTACGATGTGGGGGATCGAGAACTGCTAGCAGTCAAACTGGCCCTTGAGGAGTGGAGGCACTGGCTGGAGAGAGCGCAACATCCATTCCTGGTTTGGACGGACCACAAGAACCTGGAGTACCTCCAGCAAGCCAAGAGACTGAACCCACAACAGGCTAGGTGGGCCCTGTTTTTCAGTCGGTTTGACTTCACCCTATCGTACCGCCCCGGCTCCAAGAACACCAAACCTGACGCACTGTCCAGGCTGTTCTCTGACACTAACAGGGAGAGTGAAGTCGGGCCTATCATCCCTATATCCCGGATTGTGGCTCTTGTCTGCTGGGGTATTGAGGAGACCGTTCGACAAGCTCAACACCGGGACCCTGATCCTGGGACGGGGCCACCGGGCCTCCTGTACATCCCTCGTCAAGTCCAGACCAAGGTTCTCTAGTGGGGTCACTCTTCCCCTCTCACCGCCCACCCGGGAGCTCGGAGGACCCTGGACTTCCTGAAAAGATGCTTCTGGTGGCCTAACATGGAGAAGGAAGTGAGGTCATTCGTCCTGTCCTGTGAGGTCTGCACCAGAGCCAAGAACCCGCGACAGCGTCCCCAGGGTCTCCTGCATCCTCTGCCTATTCCCCGGCATCCCTGGTCCCACGTGGCGGTCGACTTCATCACGGGTCTCCCTGAGTCTCAAGGTAACACTGTCATATTGGTCATAGTGGACAGATTCTCCAAGGCCTGCTGCTTTATTCCACTGTGCAAACTCCCCTCTGCCCTTGACACTGCTAAATTGTTGTTCACTCATGTCTTCCAAGTTTTTGGTCTCCCTCAGGACATTGTCTCTGACTGGGGGCCCCAGTTCTCCTCCCGAGTATGGCACGGCTTCTGCAAGAGCATTGGGGCCACTGCCAGCCTCTCCTCTGGGTTCCACCCCCAGTACAATGGCTAGATGGAGAGGCTCAACCAGGACCTGGAAACCACCCTGTGAGGCCTGGCTATGGATAACCTGACATCGTGGAGCACCTGGCTGCCATGGGCAGAGTACGCCCACAACACCCTGCAGTCATCGGCCACCAAGCTGTCGCTGTTCCAGTGCCAATTCGGGTTCCAGCCACCTCTGTTCCCGGACCAGGAGGAGGACGCTGGGGTGCCCTCGGTCAACCATTACATGAGACGCTGTCGCAAGACCTGGAGCAAGGTCAGGAGGACACTCATCCAGACCTCCAGTACCAACCAGACTCAGGCCAACCGCCATAGGAGACCTGCCCACACTTTCCGCCCTGGGCAGCGGGTTTGGCTGTCCACCAAGGACCTTCCGCTGCGGGTGGAGAACCGCAAGCTTGCTCCTCACTACATTGGCCCCTTCAAGGTTGTATGCAGAGTTAACCCTGTCTCCTACCGGCTCCAGTTACCACGTACGCTAAGGATCAACCCCACATTCCATGTTTCCCTGTTGCGGCCTGGACTGACGTCCACGTTTGCCCCTGCCCCTAGGAACCCCCTGCCCCCCCCGCATCTTCCAGGGTCAGACTGTGTTCACCGTGCGCCGCCTGCTGGACTCCCGCCGGGTTCGTGGGGGCCTCCAATATCTTGTGGACTGGGAGGGCTATGGCCCTGAGGAGCGCTGCTGGGTCCCAGCTCGGGACATACTCAAAAAAGAACTTTGTCGGGACTTCCATTCGGCCCATCCTGATCATCCTGGGAACGTCAGGAGATGCTCCTGGGGGGGGGGTCCTGTTAGGACTGGGACTGTTTTGGCCTCTAGAGGCCACTGTTATTTCCTTTGCTGGTCATGTTTGTTTTGGGCCTCTAGAGGTCACCACTGTGTTCTGTGTTTTGTTTTTGTCTTATTGCCTGTTTCCTGCCCCGCCCTGTCCTTAATTAGTTTGTGTATAAATACCCCTCTGTTTGTTCCCTTGTCACGGAGTCTTTTTCCTATGTTATGCTGTTAGTGCTAGTTCCCTCTGTCCCATGTGCCTTGCCTGTGTCTTTGTATTCTTGGTTTTTGCTTCTTTCTTTTGGACTTTGTGGATTTTGTTTTTGACCTTTTTGATCTTCTGAGCGTTTGAGTTTTTGCCTTTTTTCTTATTTGGATTTTGGACTTTGTACCTTTGGATATTTTTATTTTTGGTTTATCTTCTGAGCTTTGGATTATTCTTTTTGTTTTTTCCCTTAGATTGTACATAGTGTAAATAAACTGTTTTTGATACCTTTCTACTTCCGCCTCACGCCTCTGCACTTGAGTCATTCCTCTGGTGGCCTAGTGGGGGTTTGCTGGATTATCACACCAGCGACCCGGGTTCGAATCCCAGCAAAACCCTAACAAGGGAGGAACCTGTGGCATTCATGGGTGATATACAGGCTATGTTCCACCAGGTGAAAGTTACAGAAGACGACCGTGATTTCCTCCATTTTCTGTGGTGGCCAAATGGAGATGTCACTCAAGACCTGGTGGAGTTCAGAATGACCGTGCACTTGTTTGGCGCTGTTTCTTCTCCAAGTTGTGCAAGCTACGCGCTGAGGAAAAGCACTGACGATCATTAGTCTGAGTTTGCTGCCCATGTATGTCAAGCTGTCAAGCAAAATTTTTATGTGGATGATTTGTTGAAGAGTTCGGCCACTGAGGAGGAGGCTATCCAGATGATCCAAGACCTAACTGTACTGTGCCAAAAGGGAGGTTTTTGTCTTGGAGAAGTGGATTAGCAACAGCCGTGCTGTCTTGCAGGCCATCACAACAGAGTGAAGGGCTAAGGATGTAAAGGATTTGGATCTGGATCGAGATAAGCTGCCAGTAGAGACAGCTCTGGGTCTACTATGGTGTGTGGAAACTGACTCCTTCAGATTCAAGATCGAGATGAAGCAACAGGCCCTTACCAGACGTGGTATGTTGTCAACCATTTGCTCAGTATATGATCCCCTGGGATTATTGGCACCAGTGACACTGTCTGCAAAAATGATGCAGCAGGAATTATGTAGAAGAGGTTGTGCATGGGATGATTCCTTGCCACCTGACATCTTAAGCCAGTGGAAACCATGGTTGGAAGACTTGGACCAACTTAATGTATTTGAAGTACCCAGATGCGTCAAGCCAGTGGACTTCGGTGGAGTTGCTCAGGCCCAATTACATCATTTTGCTGACGCTAGTGAAGTTGGATATGGAACTGTGATGTACTTGAGGATGTTGAATCAGCAATGTCACATCCAGGTCTCCTTTCTGCTCGGCAAGGCTAGAGTTACACCACTGAAGGCCGTAACTATTCCACGGCTCGAGTTGACGGCAGCTGTCCTTGCTGTAAGGGTGGACTCAATGCTAAAGATGGAGCTGAACTTCAGGTTGGAAGATTCTGTCTTTTGGACAGACAGTACTTCAGTTTTAAAGTACATCAAGAATGAGGATAAACGATTCCATACATTCGTGGCTAATAGAATTTCAACCATCCAAGGGGCATCAGAACCCGGGCAATGGAGGCACGTTTGCTCCAAGGACAATCCTGCGGATGATGCATCAAGGGGATTGAAGGTTGCAGGCTTTTTACAGACCAGTAGGTGGTGGGAAGGTCCTACATTTCTTTGGAAGCAGGAGGAGGACTGGCCTAATATGACCCTGGATGCTTCCTTGAATCCCAATGATCAAGAGGTGAGAAGAGAGGTTGTTACTAATGCCATCAATGTGTGTGACTTAGTCAAGCCCACTGACCAGCTCATCAGGTACTTCTCTGACTGGAGGAAGCTCAAGAGGATAGCCACTTGGTTTCTCCATTTGAAGGCTGTGTTGTTGGAGAAGGCTCGTTGGAGAAAACGGTTAAAGGGGTATGTGGAAAGGTTCATTGTGATGCCAAGGAGTAAAACCCTGACTATAGATGATCTGTCAGAAGCAGAGGCGGCAGTGATTACCTATTGCCAGCAGCAGCAATTCAAGGAGGAGATTGCTGCATTGTCCTCTAAGAAGGTTGCAGTGAATCGCCAGAGTCCAATATATAAGCTGGACCCTGTCCTGGTTGATGGACTGTTGAGGGTTGGAGGCAGGCTGAGTAGAGGAGCGATGCCTGAAGAGGCCAAACATCCCATGATCCTCTCTAAAGAGCAACACATCTCAACACTCATCCTCAAATATGTTCATCAGAGTCTGGGCCATGCAGGGCGTGCACACACGTCATCAGTGAGGAAGAAATTTGGATTACCAAGGCAAATGCAGCAGTAAGGAAAATGATTGCTGGGTGCAGCTTCTGTAGACGTTATAATGGACATCTTCTGGAACAAAAGATGGCTGATCTTCCAGAGGTGAGAATTCAGCCAGATTTACCCCCATTTACCAACATGGGAGTGGACTATTTTGGTCCTGTGGAAGTGAGGAAAGGAGGAGGAACCTGCAAGCGGTATGGAGTCATATTTACCTGTTTAGCCAGTAGAGCTGTCCATCTTGAAATTGCAGCTTCTTTGGAGACAGATTCCTGTACCAATGCTCTGCGGTGCTTTATAGGCAGAAGAGGGTAAGTGACTCACCTGGTGTCTGACAATGGTACAAATTTCATTGGGGCGGACAGGGAACTGAAGGAAGCTCTTGCTGCATTGACCCATCAGCAGATTGGAGAAGCTCTCTCACAGGTTGGAATTCGTTGAAGTTTTAACCCACCGACAGGTTCCCATCATGGTGGTGTGTGGGAGAGGATGATCCGCATCATTAGAAGAGTCCTTGGTTCTGTCCTATGTCAGCAGATACTGGATGATGATGGCTTACATACAGTGTTTTGTGAAGTCAAAGCCATCTTGAATGATCGACCGCTTACCAAGTTTTCAGATGATCCAAGTGATTTGGAACCACTTACGCCTAACCATCTACTTTTGCTTAAAGGCAAGCCAGTTTTGCCACCTGGAGTGTTCGAGCCTCATGACGTTTATGTGAGAAGGAGGTGGAGACAAGTGCAATACCTCTCAGACTTGTTCTGGAAGAGATGGGTGCAGGAGTACCTGCCTTTGCTTCAAGAAAGGCAAAAATGGAATGAGAAGAAGAGGAGTTTGAAGGCTGGGGATATTGTTGTCATCATGGATGCTTCGGCTCCTCGTGGTTCTTGGCCACTCGCCAGGGTACTTGAGGTTTTTCCTGATAAGCAGGGCCTGGTACATTCTGTGAGGTTACAGACAAAATCTAATGTCATTGAAAGACCTGTGACCAAACTTTGTTTAGTGTGTGGGGTATAACTGTGAATGTATTGTCTTGATTATTTTGCAACATTTTGGTTCCTTTGTTGTTTTAATTTGTTTGAATTGTTATGTCTCTGGCCATCAACAATTAGGGGCCGGTGTGTAGGAGCCAAATGTTGCTGTGTGTTCATTGTTGTAATTTTTCTGTGGCACACTGGGTGGCGCATGTCCGCACTTGTTTCAGGTATATAGGTAGCAAACGTATTGTTGTTGGCAGGTGTTTGACCAAGAAGGGGCAAAGGGTTTTTGAATGCTAATGCTAACGCTCACTACTGTGGACGCTTGCTATTGTTACTACTGTGGAACTGCTATGGACAATTTGTGCGTGATGGAATAAATAGACCACTTTTGTATTCAACGTCAAGATTTGCCTATCTGCGTTTGTTTACTACACAGTAAGTCAAGTGAGCGTAACATTGTTAACATCTAGCGCTTTGGCCAGGCCATACCCGAGGTCAGGCACCTCAGTAGTTCAGTATTAGCCCGAACTCCTTTAATAGACCAGTTCTGAGACTATGACCTATGCTGCAAGAAATGAGAGCAGCACCTTCCCGAGTGGGAGGGATACCGTCCTGCCCTAACAGGCCAGCAGTGCCCTCAAAATTTGTCCAATTATCTATAAAGCCCACACTGTTTTCAGAGCACCACCTGGACAGCCAGCAGTTCAGCGACCATAACCTGCTGTAAATTACATCACCACACCGCACTGGGATGGGGCCAGAGCATACTACAGCATCGGACATCGCCTTCGCTAATTTAAACACCTCTACAAAGTTACTCTTAGTAACCTCAAACTGACGAAGGCGTATGCTGTCCCCTCCAAAAGTATTGGAACGGCAAGGTCAATTCCTTTGGTTTTTTTTTTGTACACTGAAGACATTTGGGTTTCAGATCAAAAGATGAATATGAGACAAAAGTTCAGAATTCCAGCTTTTATTTCATGGTATTTACATCTAGATGTGTTAAACAACTCAGGACAGAGCACCTTTTCTTTGAACCCACACTGTAAAAAAAGAATAGTCGAGAATACTTGAAATTTCAAGGCAACAGTCTGCATTAAGAATTTTATGTTTTGCCAACGATGTATGCCCATGATAATCCAAACTATGATAACACTGTTATCTTTATTAAGAATTCTTAATTAAGTCAATTTTCAATTCCTCATTCTGCCAACATAGATTTCTCTTTTTGCTGAACAGTGGCATTCACAGTAGTACAAAAAGGCAATTGAGGTTATCACAATTTTTGGGGGGGCTTTTTTTGGATAGGACAGTGTAGAGACAGGAAATGAGCAGGAGAGAGAGACGGAGAGGGATCGGGAAATGACCTCAGGTCGGAATCGAACCTGGGTCCCCGGACTTATGGTATGGCACCTGAGCCACGACAACATGATCTTCAACCGGAGAGAGAACCACATTGCCCAGCCCTTGCATTTGGGAGAGGAAACCCCGTGTCTTGGTCATTAAGAGCATGTGCTGAATAAACACCTGTGGCAATTATGTATTTTCAATTCAGATTATTCACTATTGCATATTTACACATCATTGAGGTGCACCCTATCAGTTTGATGTGGATTTTTCTGTTCGTTAATAATTATTCATATTTTCTTGTCCATTCAATTGTGAATATGGAATTACTTGAACAAAGCATAATTCTATTTTTTAGAATTATCCACATCAAGAAAAATCCACATCAAACTGATAGGGTGAATGAATGAATGAATGAATGAATGAATTTATTTATTTCGAACATGTATAAAAATGTATGTAACTATTTATACATACAAAAGAAAGAAAATGAAAAAAGTGACAAAAAAAGAATAAATAAAATAATATAAAGAGCTAATACATTACAATACACCGCACATTGTTCGAAAAAGGAGTGGGAAGAAGTACAATACTTTTTTTAATTTCCCACCCCTTTTTAACTACCCCGAAATCCAAACTACATTAATACACTTATAAAAATATATACCACATATACACTTCATGATTATCCATATAAATATATAATTACAAAAATAAATATATACTACATACCATATCCATATACATATATATACATATACACATAACTATCTATATAAATATATAATTACAAAAAAAAAAAAAATATCTACTACATACTTATCCCTGTAAATATGAAGATATCTATCCCCATAAATAAATATATACCATATACTAAGCTAGTTCTAATATAACAATCAACCCTATTCTATTTATCCCTCATCATCCTCCATTAACATATTTCCTCTGCAATATACTTGTTTAAAAATATTTTTTTGTACCTTTTTTTAAACAGAATTATATTTGCACTTTGTTTTATTTCTGTCTCCAGTCTGTTCCATAAAGTCACCCCACAGCTCGATACGCACATGCTTTTCATATTTGTTCGAACCTTTGGTTTTTTAAAATTTAGGTCTCCCCTTAGATTATATCCCCCCTCTCTCTCACTAAACATTCCTTGTATATTTTTTGGCAATAGATTATTTCTTGCTTTGTACATTATTTGTGCTGTTCTGAATTTGACCAGATCCATAAATTTCAACATGTGTGATTTTATGAATAGTGGGTTTGTGTGATCTCTGTATCCTGTTTTGTTTATTGTCCTTATTGCTCTTTTCTGTATTGTACATATCGGCTGCAGAGTGGTTTTGTAGGTGTTTCCCCAGACTTCGACACAATAAGTCAGATATGGCAAAAATAATGAGTAATATATAGTATGCAAAGATTTACAATCAAGAATATATTTTGTTTTCCACAGAATTGCCGAGCACTTTGCCAGTTTTGCTCGTACGTATCCTACATGAGGTTTCCAGCAGACTTTAGGATCCAAAATCACACCAAGAAATTTAATTTCCTGTACCATTTCTATCTTAGTATTGTCTATTATCAATTCTACATTACAATCTATTTTATGTCTCCCAAACAACATAATCTTTGTTTTGCTTAGATTTAATGATAATTTATTTTTGTCAAACCATAGTTTTAGTTTATTTATTTCAGTTGTGATTATCTCTAAAGTCTGCTGCAAATTCTCACCGGAACAAAAAATATTGGTGTCATCTGCAAACAAAACAAATTTCAATTCTTGCGAAATTGTACATATGTCATTGATGTATATTATGAATAATTTCGGACCTAATATTGACCCCTGTGGTACCCCGCATGTAATGTTCATGAAATCAGATTTATGGTCACCTATCTGCACAAACTGTTGCCTGTTTCTTAGATAGCTCGACAGCCAGCTCCACCCAACTCCCCTAACACCACACTTTTCTAGTTTACTTAATAATATACTATGATCAATAGTATCGAATGCTTTTTTTAGGTCCACAAATACTCCAATTGCTATTTTTTTATTGTCTATACATTTTGTGATTTCCTCTATTAGTTCCATTAGTGCCATCGATGTTGATCTGTCCGTTCTGAATCCATATTGACTGTCTGTAAGGAGGTTGTGTTTTTCAATGAATTTGTCCAGTCTATCTGAAAAAAGTTTTTCGAGTATTTTGGAGAATTGGGGGAGTAAAGAAACAGGCCTGTAGTTTGTGAAATGGTGTCTATCTCCGGTTTTAAACAATGGTATCACTTTTGCAATTTTCATTTTGTCTGGAAATGTACCTGATTGAAAAGATAAATTGCAGATGTGGGTGAGTGGTTTCACAATTCCCTCAATAACTGTCTTTACTGTTGACATGTCTATATCATTCCAGTCTGCAGAAGTTTTGTTTTTACATTTTCTTACAATTTGGATAATTTCTTCCTCATCAGTTGCAGTTAGAAAAATTGTACTTGGATTTCTGTCCCCCATATCTTCTATGTCCCCACATTGTGTTGTTTCGGGTTCCTTTATTTTTGCCGCTAAATCTGGTCCCACATTTACAAAGAATTGATTAAAACCATTCACCACATCCTCCATATTATTTATGGTCTTATCATTTACAGTGTAGTACTCTGGGTAATTTGTAGTTTTGGATCCATTTCTCACAATACCATTCAATACAGTCCATATACCTTTAATATTGTTTTTATTTTTCTCCACTAATTTATTATAATAGTCTTTCTTACATATCCTCATAATATTAGTTAATTTATTTTTATATTTTTTATATTTTTCCTCTGCCTCTATAGTTCGATGCTTTAAGAATTGTCTGTATAATATATTTTTCTTTTTGCAGGCATTTTGTAGCCCCTTGGTGACCCACGGACTATTTGTATATTTATGTATATTACTGTATTTCTTTATAGGACAATTTTTATTATATAGTTCATTGAATATTATTAAAAATTCCTCATATGCTTTATCAACATCTTTTTCTTTATAAACTACATTCCAGTCCTGTATTATTAAGTCATTTTTTAGTGCAATCATGGTTTCTTCAGTTTTCATTCTTATATATTTATAATTTTTATTATCCTTTTTCTTGCTATAATTACAGTAATATACATTAAAAATAGGTAGATGGTCACTGATGTCTGTTAATAGTAGACCGCTCTCTATATTATTTTCCAGGATATTAGTAAATATATTATCTATTAAAGTGGTGCTGTGAGAAGTGATCCTGCTTGGTCTGGTAATAGTTGGGTACAGGGTGCACCTCAGTGATGTGTAAATATACAATAGTGAATAATCTGAATTAAAAATACATAATTGTCACAGGTGTTTATTCAGCGCATGCTCTGAATGACCAAGACACGTGGTTTCCTCTCCCAAATGCAAGGGCTGGGCAATGTGGTTCTCTCTCCAGTTGAAGCTCATGTTGTCGTGGCTCAGGTGGCTAAGGCGCCATACCATAAATCCGGGGGCCTGGGTTTGATTCCGACCTGAGGTCATTTCCTGATCTGTCTCTCTCCTGCTCATTTCCTGTCTCTACACTGTCCTATCCAAATAAAGATGAAAAAAGCCCCCCCAAAAATTGTGATAACCTCAATTGCCTTTTTGTACTACTGTGAATGCCACTGTTCAGCAAAAAGAGAAATCTATGTTGGCAGAATGAGGAATTGAAAATTGACTTAATTAAGAATTCTTAATAAAGATAACAGTGTTATCATAGTTTGGATTATCATGGGCACATCGTTGGCAAACATAAAATTATTAATGCAGACTGTTGCCTTGAAATTTCAAGTATTCTCAACTATTCTTTTTTACAGTGCACCCACTTTTCAAGTGAGCAAAAGTATTGGAACAGACATTATTAAATTAACTTAAAGTGAATAACATTTAATATTTGGTGGCATAACCCTTACTTGCAATAACTGCATTGAGCCTGCGACCCATTGACTTCACCAGGCTGTTGCATTCTTCATTTGAAATGCTGTTCCAGGCCTTTACTGCAGCCTCTTTCAGTTGTTGTTTGTTTCTGGGGGTTTCTCCCTTCAGTCTCCTCTTCAGGAGGTAAAATGCATGCTCTATTGGGTTAAGGTCCGGTGATTGACTTGGCCAGTCCAAGACCTTCCACTTTTTCCCCCTGATGAAGTCCTTTGTTATGTTGGCAGTGTGTTTTGGGTCATTGTCTTGTTGCATGATGAAGCTTCTCCCAATTAGTTTGGATGCATTTTTCTGTAAATTGCCAGACAAAATGGTTTTGTAGACTTCAGAATTCATTCTGCTGCTACCATCATGAGTTACATCATCAATAAAGACTAGTGAGCCCGTTCCAGAAGCAGCCATGCAAGCCCAAGCCATGACATTACCTCCATCATGCTTCACAGATGAGCTTGTATGTTTTGGATCATAAGCAGATCCTTTCTTTCTCCATACTTTGACCTTTCCATCACTTTGGTAGAGGTTAATCTTGGTCTCATCAGTCCATAAAACTTTGTCCCAAAACTTTTGTGGCTGATCTCTGCATCTCATCATTGCTGAGGATTGTGCTCCCATCACCCAATCAAGCATCCAGCCAGAGCAGGTCATGATATATTTTACCATATTAACATGCCATTGTTGTGTGTTATGCCTGATGTAAAGACTCTCGTCTCTGCGAGCCTACCATACAGATTTAATACTTGTCATTTTTAGGGCATACCTAACAACGTGTTTTCTTTCTCCCCCCCCCCAATCTGTCCCTCTGAGTTACATGTTGATCCTGGGATTGAGATGCTGGCCTCTTCTGCCCCTTGGACCTGCTTGATCCATCCTGGTGCCCTGTGTCTGGTCGGAGTTTTATCGCACCGCTCCTGTGAAGGACGGCCCCATGAGGACAGTTGAGGGTTATACCTGTTAAAACTGTTAATATTATAGTCAGGCTGTCTGTTGTTGCCCAAATGAGGATGGGTTCCCTTTTGAGTCTGGTTCCTCTCGAGGTTTCTTCCTCATGTCGTCTGAGGGAGTTTTTCCTTGCCACCATCGCCACAGGCTTCATCATTGGGGATAGATTAGGGATAAAATTAGCTCATGTTTTCAGTCGTTCAAATTCTGTAAAGCTGCTTTGCGACAATGTTTATTGTTAAAAGCGCTATACAAATAAACTTGATGATGATGATGATACTTCTTTGCAAAATCCAATCTAGCCTTCTGATTTCTTTTGCTGATGAGTGGTTTGCATCTTGTGGTATGGCCTCTATATTTCTTCTCTCGAAGTCTTCTTCAAACAGTGGATTGTGATACCTTCACCCCTGCCCTGTGGAGTTTGGCAGTGATGTCACTGACTGTTGTCTTTGGGTGTTTCTTCACAGCTCTCACAATGTTTCTGTCATCAACTGCTGTCGTTACCCTTGGCTGACCTGTTCGATGTTTGTTGCTCAGTACACCAGTAGTTTCTTTCTTTTTCAGTACATTCCAAATTGTTGTACTAGCTATGCCCAATGTTTGTGCAATAGCTCTGATCGATTTTCCCTCTTCTCTCAGCTTCAAAATGGTTTGCTTTTCTCCCATTGACAGCTCTCTGGTCTTCATGTTTGCTTAGCAGCAAATACAGTTTTCACAGGTGAAACCCAAAGCCAAAAACAAGAACTATTTAAAGTTTCAGCAATCAATCTAAAAGGCAACACCTGAGCAACTAGAAACACCCATCAGTCACATGTTCCAATACTTTTGCTCACTTGAAAAGTGGGTGGGTTCAAAGAAAAGGTGCTCTGTCCTGAGTTGTTTAACACATCTAGATGTAAATACCATGAAATAAAAGCTGGAATTCTGAACTTTTGTCTCATATTCATCTTTTGATCTGAAACCCAAATGTCTTCAGTGTACCAAAAAAACAAAGGAATTGACCTTGCCATTCCAATACTTTTGGAGGGGACTGTATCATTAGCTCCTACATAGATAACTATCTTTGAGAACCTGTGCTTGCCTAGGACCCTAAGATTACCTGCTATGTCCCGCGGCCTGGCTCCTGGTATACACCTGACTAAAGCTGCTGGTGTTAAGACCTAGCTAACTTCACATGCCGTATGATAGAGTCCCCTATACCCAGAACTCTTTCAGGTTTCTCAGTGGGTGCATCACTAAGGAGAGCAAACCTGTTCGACACGTGATGCAGAGAGGAGTGGTGCTCCTGTGGGCGAGCCTCAGCGGTAGCTTTGGCTCTACACTTATGCCGCCGAGTCATCACCCATTCGCCCTGCTGTAAGGGCTCTAATGCCGGAGTTGGGAGATTACTAACTCCACCTAGGGCATCCAGACTTTCTCCTGCAGAAACTACACTGTTCTCATTCTCACTTGCTTTCTCTAAAGTCTGGATACGCACCTCCAAAGCTGCAATCTTCTCCGTCAGAGAGCTAACTAATCTGCACTTATCACAAATAAAGCTATCACTCGCGACGGAGGAAGAATGACTAAACATTCTGCACTCAACACACTGAACAAGCTGAAGGTGTGCCATGATGAAAGGGTTCACGTACCTTAATCGAGGATCTGTTGATATTAAAGCAGATTCGATGTGGATGGCCTCTGCTTGTGGTCTTTACACAGGAGGAGAAAAAAAAAAGAAAGCTTCCGGTCTTGGTGTTCTTCCAAAAATAATTTAAAATGCGGAAAAGGAAAAGCGAAAGTGCAATAAAAAATGAAAAGAAATACTGGAAAATTATTTGTTGAAAAAATAAAAAGGATTAGCGATTAACGCCAACATTCGTGGAAAAAAGACTTGTTGCAAACAACTCGGAAACCAGGAAGTACGTCACACAGAATGCCAGAGGGAAGGAACAGAGGGAAGTCTGGGCTGCTCTGCTTAGGCTGCTACCCCCACGACCCGGATAAGCGGCAGAAAATGGATGGATGGATGGATGGACTACAATCACCTTGCTAACTTTAGGACTGCAGTTATCATGAACAGTTTTGCACTCAAGTTGCCATCAATGAAGTTTTTATAACATCAACAAAACAGTCTTAATGCTAAAGCTATAATGAATTTCCTGGTTTCACAGTTGTACTTTGTGACTCTTTAGGACCCAGTTATAGATATGAGTTATTTATAATCATGCTATCTGTTATCACCCAGATGAGGATAGGTTCCCTTTTGAGTCTGGTTCCTCTCGAGGTTTCTTCATGTCGTCTGAGAGTGTTTTTCCTCACCACCATCGGCACAGGCTTCATCATTGAGGATAAATTAGTAATAAAATTAGCTCATGTTTGAAGTCTTTAATTTTCTGTAAAGCAACTTTGCGACAATGTCTACTGTTAAAAGTACTATCCAAATAATCTTTACTTGACCCCGACCTGGCAACTGCGCTGGACAAGGGAGATGATGATGACAGATATTTAACACTATCCTCTTAACACAATACAATGATTTCAGGATTTCCTCATGAACACATTTAGAAAAAAAAAGTTTGAATGAATGAATGAAATAGTGATATAGTGATTAATGTCCCAGGTGTAAATGTTCTCGTGTCGCACCACAGACCCTCCAGTTCAGGGACTGCAGGCTGAACTGAACTCTTCCAGCTGTTTTCCTCACTGCCAGTCCGAGAGCTGCAGCGCTGCACAGTTTAGTGTTTTACTGCTTCAACACCTGATAAAGCTCATGAAGGGCTTCACAATGACACCAGTGAGTTTGATCAGGTGGAACAGTGCTGTAAAACACCTCACTATACTGACCTCTGATCAGCAGGACTGTCTCTGAAGACAGGTGGGCGTTCCATTGACCGGTCACTCTTCATGGACACACAGCTGGGTTCTGGTGAGTCTGATCTCTTTCCCTCCATCATTCTACAACACAGATATTATTACAGACGCAAATTAAGGGAAGTGTACATGCTAATATAATATGGAGTGCATATGGATGACTGTATATCCAGTTTGAATGAACACTGAACCTCTTCTTAGTCTAATAAGCAGCAAATTAAATAATATAGGCAAATAAAAGTCAAGGCTGAGCATTTCAACCAACCTTATTATATCTAAAAGTGTTTAAAAGGCATACACGTTAAAGGGGAACTGAAGTCATTTTTAAACTTGCTTTATTTCTTAATTAACGTGTTATTCAATTACATTTTTGATTTTAGTAACCTTATATCGTGACTCGTATTGGCAACTAATTGCAATTAAATATAATACTCATCAGCCTATTCGGTTTTTAGCCGTGTTGAATTTAGTTCGTTTGGTCCACAGCAGGCGTCGCTTATCTGCGCGATCTTCACGAGACTTGTGCGAGACTTCGAAACGTGAAGTGTCAGCCAGGTGTCAGTGCCACCATTTTGAAAACTGTTTTCCAAACGAAGTATTGCACAAAAACGAGTTTAAATGATGATTACTGCCTACTTTTTTCAAACTTTACTGATTGCTATCAAAACAAGCAAAACTTCCGGCTTAATTACATCAGCATTCGAAAGAGGGCACGCGCGTCTTTTTTTGTGGTCACACTGAAAGAAATCAAATCAAATGTGATTTAATAAAAGGCAGCAGCAAAGAAGAAAGTATTCAGCCTTGATATCGGCCCATATGGACAGTTGAAAGTCACACCTGGAAGACGCTCTGGACTCTTACAGTAATGCTTTTATGGCTGAGGACTACAGTTGACTTGCTAACTTTAGGACTGCAGTTGTCATGAACAGTTTTGCACTCAAGTTTCCATCAATGAAGAGTTTATAACATCAACGAAACTGACTTCATGTTAAAACTGTTAATGTTATAGTCATGCTGTCTGTTGTTGCCCAAATGAGGATGGGTTCCCTTTTGAGTCTGGTTCCTCTCGAGGTTTCTTCCTCACGTCATGACTGTCGTCTGAGGGAGTTTTTCCTTGCCACCGTCACCACAGGCTTGCTCATTGGGGATAGATTAGGGATAAAATTAGCTCATGTTTTAAGTCATTCAAATTCTGTAAAGCTGCTTTGCGACAGTGTTTATTGTTAAAAGCGCGATACAAATAAACTTGACTTGACTTGATTTAAAAGAACTGGAAGCTGCAGCAGATACAAAGTAACATAGCTAACAAACGGAGTAGTGAAAAAATCCTTTCCCTTAAAAATTGTTAATGTTTAAAGCATATTTCTATGATAATATGCCACGTGCACACTTTCCCTTTCTCCCTCAACACATTTTAAAAAAACTCAGTAAATTTATAGAGATGTCCTCAGCTGAGAAACAGCGGAGACACAGGGCTCGTCATGATGCTGATCCTGCAAGAAGGGCAGCGTATGTGGAGAAGCAGAGAGGGGCGTGGTCTAAACTGTGTGACTTTCTTTCAGTACCTTTACATTCACCTCGATATTCCACTATTATTCCCAATATGATATTCCAGGGATGCAAACACAACCATGGTCAAAAAAGAGTGAGGTAGCGCAGCGACGCGGACCCCCACCACCACCACCACACACACACACACACTAAATATCAATCAGACAACAGTTTCAACAAAACAGAACATTTCTTAATTACTATTATTTATTAATTCAGTTCCCAATCCATCTTCAGTTCCCCACCCCAAAGTCAGTCCATCTTTACTCCTTTTTCTTCCTTTTCTTTGCCACTTCCTGAAGTTTGTGTAGTGCCTTGGATGTATGCACCACGAACTCATATAAC
This sequence comes from Neoarius graeffei, assembly GCF_027579695.1. NCBI lineage: Eukaryota > Metazoa > Chordata > Actinopteri > Siluriformes > Ariidae > Neoarius > Neoarius graeffei. Next base: position 112,998,321 of record NC_083573.1, on the reverse strand, counting down.
ACACACATGGGTTACACATTACCATTTGATCACTCGATGTTCTAAAATAGCAGCTAGTCGGGTGCTAACGGTTAGCATTTTAACTAAGCCAGACAGCCACAAGCTTTAATAAGACCAATTCTTGCACGTATAGAACGGTATTACGGCACTTAAATATCATCGAGGAACAAAAAACAATAGTCATTAACCCATGTAGACACTACGTTGAGAACATATACAGTCATCATGCAACTCCTCAAATAACATTACGTTTTTCAGGCATTTTTTACCCCAAGGATAGGTCATGGCTAATATGGTTAGATGAAGGAGGCTAGGTTACGAGAGACACTTTGATTGTAGATGAGTAAATGACTTCCACTTCAACGCTGATCGTTTACTCCCAGTCACCGAAGCTCCAAAGAAATACACACTAGTAGATGAAATTCAGCAAGTTGATAAATGAACACACCAATCTGAGGAAAAGCCCGGGAGTCACATTCCTTAGCAACCAGATTGCCCAGCCATCGGTTCCATCCACTGACAGTGTAGCAGCTCGCAGTTTGTAATGGAACGCTGTTGAATATTATAATAGCAGCCAGCAGCTACACTGTCAATCTTACTGTCAATGGTTCCATATATCCACCAGGGGGAACCAAACGTTGTATGGTCTGCACAGTACTCGGGTCTATCATTACTACCAGAGTGGATTACCGGAGAGCAACCCACCCCCCAAAAAAAACTCTTCGGATCTGCACGAATTACACAAGTCGCCCAAAATGCCGGGGAAAAAGCGGAATGCGCCGAAAAGCACGCCGTTTGCATGCCTGATATTCAGAATTTGATTCGGGTCTCGTGAACAGCATATTCCATTTAGATATTCCGAATTTGACCTTGTATCGAATTTAGCGTTTTCCGATGAAGACCTGTGGGATATGCCGAGATCATTCATGTTTTAGGAGCGTTCTGTGGATGTGTACAGCACATTCGGTATCTCTGTGAAAGAATTCATTGATTTAAATCACATTTTATTGGATACCAGCAGCTGCGATGAGAAACAGTGAAGTCACTGCTGGGGTTTACTGCAAAAGAAAAGCAGATCAGAGTTTACAATATAAAGGTGTAATTTCCCCCAATTATTCACTGTGATTTTATTTTCTAGATTTCATCACTGCACTAAAATTAATTTCCGGTTACGCCACTGTCACTCTGGCACATGATGTGCTTCTGAACTCATGTGACACCAGAGTGTGACTCACATCAAGCTCAGCACACTAGTGTTGATTTCAACCTGCACTTCAGACTGTGATCAAGCCAGCCATGGTAGAAACCAGAGTGCACATATATACAGCGGTTTACAGTAAACACCCTTCAGATGGGGAAGAAAGGCTGGATCATGTGACAATGCTGAGCAGTAGTTTACTGTTTCAGTATTACTATTCCCAAGTTTTCCTGGGCCAAATGAAAGGAGGCTGAGGACCGGATTTGTCCCACAGGACTGCGTGGGTCTTCAGCACATCTCCGGATAGTAGAGACCCAGCTTGCCACCATATTTTCCCATTTAAATAACCTCAAGAAGCAGCAGTTTTCCTCACTGCCAGTCCGAGAGCTGCAGCGCTGCACAGTTTAGTGTTTTACTGCTTCAACACCTGATAAAGCTCATGAAGGGCTTCACAATGACACCAGTGAGTTTGATCAGGTGGAACAGTGCTGTAAAACACCTCGCTATACTGACCTCTGATCAGCAGGACTGTCTCTGAAGACAGGTGGGCGTTCCATTGACCCGTCACTCTTCATGGACACACAGCTGGGTTCTGGGGAGTCTGATCTCTTTCCCTCCATCATTCTACAACACAGATATTATTACAGACGCAACTTTTTATGAGAGTGTTGCAGGCATCAAATTCTAACTTTGTTTATATTTACAAAATACAATTAAGTTGGTCCGTAAAACTATTGAAAATATTTTCTTTGTACCTTCATCAGTTACATAAAGTTTCATGTGAATTAACAAATCACAGATTTTTGCTTTTACTGCATTTTGGAAAATATCCCAACTCTCTCTCTCTCTCTCTCTCTCTCTCTCTCACTCACACACACACACACACACACACACACACACGGCCATGCTCTCTCTCTCTCTCTCTCTCTCTCTCTCTCTCACACACACACACACACACACACACACACACACACGGCCATGCTCTCTCTCTCTCACACACACACACACACACACACACACACACACACACACACACACACACACGGCCATGCTCTCTCTCTCTCACTCATACACACACACACACACACACACACACACACACACACGCCCATGCTCTCTCACTCACACACACACACACACACACACACACACACACACACACACGGCCATGCTCTCTCTCTCACTCATACACACACACACACACACACACACGGCCATGCTCTCTCTCTCTCTCTCGCTCTCTCTCACTCACACACACACACACACACACACACGGCCATGCTCTCTCTCTCTCTCTCTCTCTCTCTCTCTCTCACTCACACACACACACACACGGCCATGCTCTCTCTCTCTCTCTCTCTCTCTCTCTCACTCACACGGCCATGCTCTCTCTCTCACTCACACACACACACACACACACACACAAAGTTACAAAAAGAAAATGACAAACTCAAATTACAGATCAATGAGTTAAGCCAAGAAATGGAAGGACTAAAGAACAAGATCGCGTCACTTCTTGCACCTTCGAACAAGGACACTGAAATCATCAAGAGCCTTGATTTTATGAGAGAAGGATTTGATGATATGAAATCCTCCCAGTTTTCAGTGGAAAGAGAATTAAAAATCGTTATCTGCTAAGTTAGAAAGACTTAGCGAAAGAGTCTATTCCATTGATGGGGCAATTGAAGGCATGTATAAATATAGTTACCAATATAACATGAAAATCTTCGGTGTTCCACAAGGAGGCCCTCGTGAATCTGCAACAGAATCTGCTGACATCTGCATGAATCCTTTTCACAAAATGGGGGCGACCTCGATTTCTCTATCTGACATCGACATAGTCCACCGAATTCCAAACCGCCGACCATCTTCTTATCCACCAGCTATCATTTGCAAGTTTACGAGAAGACTGGCAAAGGAACAAGTTATGAATCGAAAGAAGGAGGCAGCAAGAATCAATGTTTCTGATATTACTGGTTTTCCGTCACCAACAAAGTCTTGAATTAAAGTTATGGATCACCTTACCCCAAGATCACAACAACTCCTAAGTGAAGCAAAAGAATTCCAGAAAAACCACAACTATAAGTATTGCTGGACAACGAACTCGGCTATTTATCTCAAGAAAGACGATGAATCTATTACCATCCAAGTAACTGGATCAGAAGTTCTTTGTCATCTGTGATCAAATCTACAACTGAAGATAAGAATTACTCTAAATGAAGCAAGATAAGTGTTCACTAAAGAAACAAAAAAAACTTACTCAAGGAACTTCCCTTTTATAATACGAACATCATGTTAAGTCATGGCCAATTCAACAATTTACTGTCGTCAAATACTCAGAATCTTCCTTGTAAACCCTGCTTAGATAAGCTCCATAGACTTTATGATCTAGACTTATTTAAAACAAATTTTTCTCCTAAGCCTGATATTAGTCCTGACTTTCACATTTCAAATAACATTACCTCAAACTATTATTCGCCACATAGTTTCCAAAAACTGAAAAGCACTTTAATCTCTAATAATTCTGAAGCAAGTTTTTCAATAATTTATAACAATATAAGGAGTTTAAACGCAAATTTAGAAAAATTTCAAACTCATCTATTAAATGAGCTTGCATTTGAATTTGATATTATTGGAATTTCAGAAACAAAATTAACTAGTTCTAGTTTGCCTCCTATAACTAATTTGAATATTCCTGGCTACTTTTTTGAATACGTTCCGACACCTTTAGCTTCTGGAGGTGTTGGCATGTATATCAGTTCGAATCTTAATTATTCAATTCTCGAAAAAACTTCCAATTCTGATTTTCAAGCCCTATGGGTTGACATTATGATTCCTAATCAAAAAAATATTATCTGTGGTATAATTTACAGACAACATAGTTCTCCAGTTAACTTTTTGAAGTATCTGGAAAACACTTTAGAGCTATACAATAAGAAGGAAAGATCAGTTTTCCTACTTGGAGATTTCAACATCGACCTGTTAAAATTAGAAACTTGTAATCACAGTCATAACTTTCTGACTACTTTGCAGAGTAATTATTTGCTACCAACTGTTGTTAAGCCTACTAGGGTTTATAATACCTCCGCTACAGTTATCGATAATATCTTTACGAACATACCAGAAAAACTGACTTTGAGTGGAAATATAATTTCTGACATAAGTGATCATTATTCACAATTCTGTATAATTTCATCAACCAAACTCAAAATACAAACTAACAAACCTAAAACAAGATTTATTTCTAATAACATTATCAATAATTTTGTAAATGAACTTTCCAAATCTGAATTTACCAAATACCCCGCAGCGTCATTTTTTGGTAATGGTAATACAGACTCTTCCTTTTCCATATTTTATAAAAAGATAAACAATTTAGTGAATAAACATGCTCCAATTAAATTTCGTTCCAACCAGAGACTAAAACAAATGCAAAAGCCATGGATAACGCAGGGTATACAAAGATCAATTAAAGTAAAAAAATCAGCTTTTTTTGCTCTGGCGATACTGACAAATATAAATACTATAGAAATAAAATATCTATTCTAGCCTAATACACATCTCTAAAAAAACTTCACTACAACTACTTTTTTGAACTTAATATAAGAAACATGAAACGAACATGGAAAGGTATTAATGCGCTTATTAATAACAATAAAAAAAGATCGAAAACCATTTCCCGTCGTAAAGACCCATTAAATAACGAAAAACTGGAATTCAATACTCAAAATTTGTCCAATATTATGAACACGCATTTTGCTTCGATCGGGCCTAAACTAGCTAGCAAGATTCCTTTGTCTAATAAACATTTTTCCGATTATTTAAAGAATCTAGAACTAAGAGTCTTTCTTCTTCTCACCAGTTCTAAGACAAGAAATTGAAAATGAAATCCTAGCCTTGCCCCAAAATAAGTCTTATGGTCTATACTCTTGTCCCGTTGACCTACTCAAAGCCTCATGTCACCTTATTAATGATCACTTAGCTTATCTAATAAACTCCTTTATTAACACTGGATCATATCCCTCTAAATTAAAATTCTCTAAAATGATTCCTGTATTCAAATCAGATGACTCTGATCCAAGTAACTATAGACCAACTGCATTACTTTCAGTCTTTAATAGAATCTTTGAGAAATTGATTTATAATCGTTTAATTGCATTTATTGATAAAAATGACCTACTCTTTGAATTTCAATACGGCTTTAGAAAAAACTTCTCAACTCAGCATGCAATATTAGATATAATAAGCTCTATACAATCGAATATTGATAAAAACCTCTTCTCTTGTGCGATATTTTTGGATTTATCGAAAGCCTTTGACACTGGGGACCATAGTATATTGTTAAATAAGCTATACTGCTGTGGGTTCCGTGGAATAATTTATGACTGGCTTAGATCTTATTTAAGCGGTAGAACTCAAACTACAGGTTTCAGTATCTCAAATAAAAAAAAATGACTTGTGGTGTACCACAAGGTTCAGTTCTTGGACCTTTACTATTCTTACTCTATATAAATGACATCTCAAATGCCTCCAGTATCCTTAAGCTTCACCTCTTTGCTGATGATACTAACATTTTATATGCTAATAAATCTATTAAAGTACTTGAAAGTGTAGTAAATAAAGAGCTAACAAAACTTCACGAATGGTTTACAGTTAATAAGCTAACTCTTAACCTAAAAAAAATCAAATTTTGTAATTTTTTCTCACTATCATAAAAAAGTATCTTCAATTAATATTAAAATATTTAATAACTCTCAAAACAAATTTGTTTCACTTGAACGTAAAAAATTGTCAAATATTTGGGTTTAATAATCGATGACAATCTTTCTTGGAAGCCTCATATTGATTTTATTTACAACAAAATAAGCAAGGTTGTCGGCCTTTTGGCCAAGCTTAGACATTTTATTCCACTACATACCCTTATGACATTATATCGCTCTCTGATTCAACCTTATTTAACATATGGTCTTAGTTCTTGGGGACAGGCTTGTAAAACTCATTTAAAGTATTAATCCTACAAAAACAAGCTTTAAGATTAATCCATTTTGTTGATAATAAAGAAAGTGCCTTTCCATTGTTTTCCAAAACCAATATTTTACCAGTAAATCTTCTTTTCTATGAATGTATTTCTAAATTAATGTATGACGTTGTTAATCAAAGTGCACCCTCATCTCATTATCCGTAGCCGCTTTATCCTGTTCTACAGGGTCGCAGGCGAGCTGGAGCCTATCCCAGCTGACTACGGGCGAAAGGCGGGGTTCACCCTGGACAAGTCTCCAGGTCATCACAGGGCTGACACATAGACACAGACAACCATTCACACTCACATTCACACCTACGCTCAATTTAGAGTCACCAGTTAACCTAACCTGCAGTAGGGCTGCACAATATATCAAAAAAGTATCGATATCGCGATATCATAGTTTGCGATACACATACCGCAAAAATTACTTAAATTTCGATAAAAGGCAGATTTTTCTGTGCCGTCCAATCACATTTGAATGTCAACAAGCGCCGCGGGATAACTCCGCCCCCTATTGCAAAACAAGTAAAAGCCTCGTGGTGATGGCGGAAGCAAGTGTGGTGAGACAAACTTGTGTGAGGAGGAACTGGTTTCCAAAAAAAAAAAATGCACGTCTGCTATTTGGAAGTGCTTTGGATTCAGGAGGGGTGACGTACTGCAAACTCAGGTACTTTGCAAGACATGTACCTGTAAAACAGTGGTGGGGCGGCTCGCTGGGACAAACACTGCTGTACAGAAGCATAAAAACATAAAACCGCGCTCTCTCTCTCACACACACACACTACCTCTCACACACACACACTACCTCTCACTCTCTCTCTCACACACACTACCTCTCACTCTCTCACACACACTACCTCTCACTCTCTCTCTCACACACACACTACCTCTCACTCTCTCTCTCACACACACACTACCTCTCACTCTCTCTCACACACACACTACCTCTCACTCTCTCACACACACTACCTCTCACTCTCTCTCTCACACACACACTACCTCTCACTCTCTCTCTCACACACACACTACCTCTCACTCTCTCTCTCACACACACTACCTCTCACTCTCTCACACACACTACCTCTCACTCTCTCTCTCACACACACTACCTCTCACTCTCTCTCTCACACACACACTACCTCTCACTCTCTCTCTCTCTCACACACACACTACCTCTCACTCTCACACACAACCGCTCTCACTCTCTCTCACGCACACACAACCGCTCGCTCACTCACTCACACACGCTACCGCTCTCTCTCTCACGCACGCACACACACAACCGCTCTCTCTCTCTCTCTCTCACACACACACACACAACCGCTCTCACTCTCTCTCTCACACACACACACACACAACCGCTCTCTCTCTCTCTCACACACACACACAACCGCTCTCTCTCTCTCTCACACACACACACAACCGCTCTCACTCTCTCTCTCTCTCTCTCTCTCACACACACAACCGCTCTCTCTCTCTCTCACGCACGCACACACACACACAACCGCTCTCACTCTCTCTCTCTCACACACACACACACACACACACTACCGCGCTCTCTCTCTCTCTCTCTCACACACACACACCACTGCTCTCTCACCCGCGTGTGTTATTAACAGATTGTGTTTGAGTTTATGGTGAATCTGTGTCGCTCACCTTCATCTCCCGGGAGCCGCTGAAATTGACATTTTGAATGCTTTATGTTAATGTAATGTAGTTTTCAGTTTTTTGTTTACTTCAACTTAAGACATTTTCTGCTGTGCTCACAAAAATTAAGAGATTTAAAGATGGTTGATGGACACCACTGCAGGTGTAGCCATGTTTTTCCAACAAAAAATAATGCTGGAATGGAAGCGATGCATTGGGTGTTTTTTTTAAATGCTAGATACAGGGCAGAACGGCGAGTAGAGGTAAGAAAAACATTATGTATTTAATTATCGTGATACATATCGATATCGAGAGATCCAGTCATGTTATCGAATATTTTTCTGATATCATGCAGCCCTAACCTGCATGTCTTTGGACTGTGGGGGAAACCGGAGCACCCGGAGGAAACCCACGGGGAGAACATGCAAACTCCACACAGAAAGGCCCTCGCCGGCCACGGGGCTCAAACCCGGACCTTCTTGCTGTGAGGCGACAGCGCTAACCACTACACCACCGTGCTGCCGCTTTATGAACTGCTAGCCTTATAACATTATCAGTATTGAACGTCCAGCTGTCAGCCTATAACGTTGGAAACGCAGCAAACAATGTGATAAAGATAAAATGCAGTAGTTGAGAGGCTACTGTAGGATGCCCATAGGCTAATAATAACTTCGTATTTATTTGACTATTATAATTTCATTGACTCTCAATGTTTACTCAATGGAGTATTGAACCTCCAGCTTGTTTTTTGCAATTTATTCCTTGAATGTCAACTAAAGAATGATTGAAAGATTGCCACCAAAACGGCAAAAAAATAAACTTTAACTTGAATTTTGGTGAGTAATTTTCATAAATTTAAAAGACAGGTTTTCCACCAACATCAAGTCCAGCAAACTAATGGCCTGCCCTGTAAGGTAAAGTTGGGTCGAGGAATGAAACCAGGCAGGGTTCTGGGAAAAATTGTTTTAGCTGTCTTCTCTTAAAGAACTTAAAAGAATTTAGATTAATCTCAAATGCTTCTTGTAGCTTTAAAATAGTCCCAGCAGGTGACTCTGAAGAAAAATAGTGTGTTTGAACACCGCCCGCTGTAAACACTTTGCATACACCCCAATGACCGACTCCACCGACCGCCACGACACCACCGCGCACGATTCCCTCATCGGCACAGTGGCGCACCACAAACTGCTACCTGGTCTGTGGGAAACACTGACTGTACCTTTATATCGAATAACAAGTATTGTCTCCTCTTTTTCTTTTTGTTACCAAATAGTTGTTAATTTGTCAAGTATGTTTTATCTTTTTCATACATTTAAGTATTATATTAATTCATATAAAAATGTTTTTCTTTGTAAACATGAGTGTGCCTTGATTAGCAGTGCGCTATGTGCAGACTCGTGTAGTCTGTTATATGTTTGTGTGGAACCCACTGCCTCGGCACATCTGCTGCCGGACCCCCGGCCCCCGCCCCGGCCCCTGCGGTGGGATTGGCTTTCGGATGGAGTTGTAGTGGGCTCACACAGACCACCAAGACGTCAAACAGCAAAAAAAAAAAAACAAGGTTAATAACACTCCCACCAACAGCAGACTTTAGTCGGACATGTGCCTGACCAATAAGCACGAACAAAGCAACAAAAAGGCATAGTTTTTAACATAATACTTGAATATAATACGGGGCGCCGTGAGCATGCTTACCTTTCAGGGCAAAGGCAGGTAAACACTAAAAAAAACATGAAGTCCCACACGCAGCAAATCCCCACCCAAAAAAACTACCTGTGAACAGTGCCACAGTGACACCCTGTGGCGTAAACAGGTAACTGTCTTACATGTGTAATTCTGTGGCCCCATGCATGAACCTGATAACCCACATATTTTTAAAAATGAGAAAATTGAATCTGAATATAATAATCCGTAAATTTGATATCAGTCAACCAGACATAGATTTGAGGTTTGTAAGGGTTTCATTAACATGTCTCCAGTTAGTCTGAAAATTGCACTGGTGAACATTTTAAACAGCTAAGAAAAATACAGATATACTGTATGTATATGAGGTGAATATCCCCAATGAAGAATCTGGTGCATGAACCCTCAGGCTGTCAGGTTCATTCATGGTAAAACATTAAAAAAAGTAGCATTACTACATGGTTACAAAGTAATACTTTATTAACTGCAAACAACAACAACAACAACATGGTTTCAAATGAAACAACTGAATAATGAAGAAACTTGTGAAATCATCTAGTTTTAAGCCTTCCACGGCTAGTTTATATGGTATAGGCCCCAATTAGTCTGGTTAACACCAGACCATATCACAAGTGAAATATGGTCTGGAATCCGCCTATTGAATTTCTCGTAGGGGAGGTGTGGTTTACAATTGTCAACGGCCGTTTATTGGATGTTGCGAATGTCTATCATTTGGCGTATACGTAGCCCATGGCCAATCATGGCAGTTGTACCCGGTGACGTAGTTAGAACGACGAAGAAGACGAAGAGGCGAAGAAGAGAAGGAAAGAGAAAGAGAAGGCAAAACAAAAATAGGAAAACAATGGCACCGAACGATTACTGCCATTTGTGCAAGACAAATATGAGAGAAGCTGGACCCGCTGCCATGTTAAATGTGATCCGTAAACAGTCCCAAATAAACTGCAAGCTTCCGTTTGTCGAGTAGTACACGTCACCGTCTTTCCACCCCTCCCCACTCTCTGATTGGCTCCCTAACTCAGGCGAGCCTTTAGACCATAGTTTCCATGCTGTCTTTTCAGATTGGAACGATTGTGCAAAGCAGCATGGGATTTCCCAGGCTAGGCCCCAATGGCATTGCACACCGGTCCATATACTATGTCTTCTGAGGCACATCACAAGCGTATGAAAGAAAACCTGCAAAATAAATCTACTTGATAGTGTATAGACTTGGAATGTTTCAAAGGGTTCAACGAAAGGTACCCTTAACTGAGCAAACAGTTGAAACTAAATTTAATGCGTCCCACACAATGTAAATGTTGAAAATTTTTAATTCTAGTACTGCTTGGTTGTTCTGTGATCACAGATATATGTACATACCTCTAAGGATTTCACTAATAACTTCCTGAAAGGACAGCCTTCTCGCAGCTGTCTTTGCACGTCTTCCCATGGACGCTGCCATGTTGGATTTTGTTGGTTGTCAGATTCATGCATGGAAAAATATTTTGATTATATGCTCAGCAGATAGTGCTGCTACCTGTATTACAGAAGTGGAACTAATTATCGGTTCGTCAATTTCAGGGAAGGCAGATATTGATATGAACTGTTCAGAGACATGCCCAACTAAAATTTTTGGAACAAGTGGGTTGTCAGGTTCATGCATGGGGCCACATAATTGAAATAAAAGATTGATTGAAAAGATTGAAAGCAAGCAAAGGGCTCGAACTCTGCGAACTGGCCAAAGAATTGTCAGTAATCAGAGAAACTCAGGCCTGGGGAGAGACAGGGCCTTGAACTCTCATGAGAACAGAACAGATCTAGATCTGATCAGGAGCATCTCATTTTAGAGCACAAGTCTGAGATTAGATGTACTGAAAATACATATCTTGAATTAGCGTCCATTTAATAATAATAATAATAATAATAATAATAATGTTGGTGGCCTTTCATGGACTCGCGTCAGGCTGGAGCAGCACTGCAGCCTCACAAAAACAACATTCTCACCGGAAATACAAAAATTACATGATCAACCATTTACCCCTTCCGAAAATACGGGAATCCATTTAGAAAAAGCCAACTAACACCCTTTCAGAGGGTTCTATTAAAGCTTTAGATGGAGAAACTCACCGTGTTTTAGTCCTGAAAAGGTTCTATCTGTTTCGACTTCACTCTGACCATCACTATGGTCTAAAAAAAGGAATGATCACCTTCGTTCTGCCCATCACCGAGACCATATGTCAACAAAGCCATGTCCATGACCTCCGGAAGCAGAACGACTCACATTATAAATAGCAGAGATTGCTTCCGGTTCAGTCTCTCACCTTGATCGCCTCGTCCGAGACCCGTAAGGTAAGAAACCTTGATTTCTTCGCTTCACATTTCACTAATTCGTTACCTGCGCAGTACGGGTGCCTTGTGTCCCCGAGGATTGTTGTGGTTTGTGTATATCTGAGCTGCGTGCTTAGCTTAATTTGCCGGTAGGATGTAGGCTTGTTTTTTTTAGGTATCCTTTTGTTTACGTTATGCGCTAGATTTCCGGGTAATCTGAGTTTGTTACCACTGTCGTGGGCTTAGTGCGAGTCCACTAAGTGCGTTCGTACGCTGGTGTGTGCCACCGTAATACCAATGTTTTTTTTTGTTTGTTTGTTTTTTTTTTTTTACTGCTGTTGTCGCAGCCGGAAATCATGTGAGGCTGTGTAGGAATGCTCTGTGGTGGGTGGAGCACAGAAGCACGGCAGGCCAGAACTGAGTTCTCTAAACTCCTTTATTTAAGCTTTACAGCTTTTGACATTCAGGACACTCTCCCAGTCACACAAACACAGGTTAATTCCCGTCAGGTGCAGTGATTCTGCCACTTGCCTTCCCTGACTCTGCCCTCCGTTCACAGACCGACGCTCAACCACGCCCCCTCTGCCACAGCCTGTCAGACTGCTGTTACAGGCCACCTAGAGCTATATTTGTTTGAATTGTCCTATATCGCCACGGTAAGTGGATTTGTTATTTGAGTTTCATACTGTGTTTTGGTGTGCACCTGCTATTGTGTTGTGCCACATGCCACACCCTATACCCCTGTCTACAGCGGGTGGGGCTAGTGTGCGCCCGCTAAGTGCATTCGTGTGCTGGTGTGGGCCATCATAATACTGTGTGCTGTGTTTTTGCAGTCAGGTGCAGGCCGCGACAGTGCTCCTCTGCCACGCCCTATACCCCTGTTTGCAGCTGGTGAGGCTAGTGTGTGCCCACTAAGTGCATTCATGCGCTGGTGCGGGCCACCATTGTGATCCTGTGGCATACCCTATACCGCTGTTCACAGCCGGTGGGGCTAGTGTGCACCCACTAAGTGCATTCGTGTGCTGGTGCGAGCCATCATAATACTGTGTGCTGTGCGTTTCCTATTTCCATCAGGTGCATTCAGGTGCAGACTGCGACAGTGCTCCTCTGTGACACCCTCCTCTGCCATGCCCTGTACCCCTGTTCGCAGCTGGTGGGGCTAGTGCACGCCTGCTAAGTGCATTCGTGCGCTGGTGCGGGCCACCATCGTGATCCTGTGGCATACCCTATACCACTGTTCGCAGCTGGTGGGGCTAGTGTGCGCCCACTAAGTGCGTTCGGGCACTGGTGCAGGCCACCATAATACTTTGGTGGACTACTCAAGGAGGACTCCAGACTTCAGACCGCCTAGGCCTCTGTGTGGCTACGATGGCTTCCCACTACTGCAGGATTTGCAGGGCCTCAATGAGTTCCAGAGATGGGCACAGGGAGTGTCCAATGTGCCTTGGAGCTGCCCACATGCTGGAGGACATGGACAACCCCTGCAGCGCGGCCTGCAACCTCTCCAGGGGGGAAAGACAGCACCGGGCCAGCCAGGTGGGTGGCCATGTGCGCGAGAGCCGGAGAGAGAGGCAACGCTCCCCCGACCAGTCGTCCCTCTCCAGTAAACATGGGCATAAGCACAAACGCAAGCATTCATGTGACCGGCAGCAGGAGTCCCCCCACAGGCCTGCCCAAAGAGAGGCGCCCAGACCTGCTAAGCACCCTGCCTCAGCTACAGTGACGGAGAGTGGTAACGCGGAGTCGCTCCAGATCCTCTCAATTCTCCAGGCTCTGTCACAGAGGATGGACAGACAGGCTGGAAGGTCACCAGGGCTCGTCATCTACTTCCCTGCCCCCGGGCCAGGGGGGTACTCTCTCATCCAGGTCTGAGAGCTACGGTGAGGAGGATGGGCAGGGCGATGTGGATGTGCTATCCCTCTATGCTCCCCACACAGTGACAGACGACACAACAGGTAGGGACGGCCTTGGGGGAAACCTGCATTCTGGCTCTACAGAGCCGGCTGACAGCTTCACGGGGACGGAAGAGACCCCTGTCAGCTCCCTGGTGTCACGGGTGTTGAGTGCTGCTAAGGTTCTGGGCCTTCAGGCGCCTGCATCTGCCCCGGCTCGTTTGGGAGGGCACCTTTCGCACGACCCCACCACCTCCTATACCTGTGGCGGATGATTATGCAGCAATGTTCAAGTCAACATGGGGTAAGTCGTCGCAACGCCCCTGGTTTCATGCAGGCTGCCGCCAGCTGGCAACAGCTGGTTACCCAGTTGAGACTGGACTGGGGGACATGCCACCAGCTGAGCCATCAATGGCCGCATTGACGTCCCTGGGCCTTGCCTGTGTATCCCCCAATCCACGTTGCCCTTGTAAGGAGTGCGCCAAGATGGACCGCCTGGCCACTCGCTCTTTTAATGCATCGGCACAAGCAGCCCGAATGGGTAACGCTCTAGCCATCACCCTGGCAGCTCTACGGAAGACACTGAGCCCAGACAATCAGGACGCCAGGGCCCTGGTGGATGCAGATCTTTCTTCCCACTCCCAGCTGACACAAGATAAGGGGACACTATGGCCTCTACAGTGCTGTGCCGCAGACAGGTTTGGCTGGTGCAAACCTCCCTGCCGGAAGCCATCAAGCAGGAGCTGCTGAGCCTCCCCATGGCGCCTGGGCATGTCTTTCACCCAGGATCCCAGGAGGTGCTTGATCATGCTGAGCGCACTGCAGCATCTAGGGAAGCTTTCCAGCATATGTGCGGTAAGTCGGCTTCAACTGCCAGCCGGGCGCCTATGGGTAGGTATAGACTGCGGCAGCCCATCTGGCCTCCGCCAGTGGGCAACGACCCGGTGGCCCCACGGGACTGGCGATTTCGTGCACCCGACCGAAGTATGGCCCCAAATCCCCGACCCAGGGGAAGAAGAGGACTGCAGCGGGGCACAGGCAGGGGTGCAGGCCGCGGCAGCGGTCCTGCATGGGAGTCTTGGGTCGCCCGTCGATTGTCCTTCCCAGCTGTCACAGACCTCCTGGGAGTGGATTGCACCTCCTATTGGGTCGTGGCTATGGTGGCTTGCGGCTACCCATTGCAATTTCGATGGCGACCCCCCCCCCCCCACGTTTTCAGGGGTCAGGGTAACATCCGTAAAAGACCCGGCTTTGATGTCAGTACTCATCAAGGAGGTTCAAGAGTTACTTCTAAAAGGGGCCATCTCAGAAGTACCGCCCAGCACACAGCTCACTGGGTTCTACTACAAGTATTTTATTGTTCCCAAAAAAGACAGTGGTCATCAGCCTGTTCTCGACCTCAGGCCCTTGAACCGATATCTCAAGGTGCTGCCTTTCAAGATGGTCCACACAAGAGTGGTGATGCAGTTCATCCAGCAAGGGGAGTGGTTCACATCTCTGGACCAAAAGGATGCGTATTTCCACATCCCAATCTGCCCAGAACACAGGTTCTTCCTGCGCTTTGCCTTCCAGGGCAGGGTGTTCCAGTTCCAGGTCCTTCCTTTTGGCCTTTCCCTGGCCCCAAGGGTTTTTACTCGCATGGTGTCAACCGTGCTGTCCCCCCTCCAGGCTCAAGGTCTGAAAATCCTACCCTACCTAGACGATTGGCTCATCTGCGCCCCCCGTGCATGACACAGACACAGTTCTGGTCCACATCCAATCCTTGGGCTTCACTGTCAACCACAAGAAGAGCAATCTGCAACCCCGCCAGCAGGTAGAATTCCTTGGCATCTTCCTCGACTGCATCTCTCACTCCACGGAGAGCGGACAGCTTGATCGAAATGCTGAAGTATTTCCGCTTGGGCAGTCTTGTGACTACTCACAGAGTCCAGAAGCTGCTGGGTTTGATGGCCGTGGCAGCAGCAGTAATTCCTCTTGGCCTGCTGAGGGCACGCCCCCTGCAGTGCTGGTTCAACGCTTTCCATCTCCATCTGAAAGACGACAGGCAGGTGAAGCTGCGTGTGTCTCAGGCTTATATCCAAGCTCTACATCCTTGGAGCCAACCCCCGTGGATGTTGGAGCACATAAACGTCCTTGAACTGAAGGCCATCCATCTCGCACTTCGAAGATTCCTGCCAGTGTTGCAATACTAACATGTTCTTGTGAGAACAGACAGCACCTCGGCGGTGTATCATGTGAATCACCAAGGGGGCATGAGGTCCCGATGATTCCTCCAGGTGGCGGAGGAGTTGCTGACATGGGCATGGCCACAACTCTCTTCACGGAGGGCAGTGGACATCCTGAGTATGGAGAACAGAGCGGCTGACGTTCTCTCCAGGACGGGGCCACTCCCGGGAGAATGGAGACTGAACATGGACGTCATCAGCCAGATCTGGTACGGTGTTGCACAAGTGGATCTCTTTGCGTCAGGAGAGACAACGCACTGCCCGGAATGGTACTCCCTCACGGGGCAGCCATGGCAGTTACTATGCAGAGCAGATCTTCTGTCACAGGCGGATGGGCGGGTCTGGTATCCGAACCCAGGTGCCCTATGTCTATGGGTTTGGCCCCTGCAGAGTCCATCACTGAGCGGCTAGACGAGTCTGTTCAAGAGACACTCAATAACACCAGGGCTCCATCTACTAGAGCTTGCTATGCACTCAGATGGAGGATCTTTTTAGATTGGTGTGTCGGCATGGGTCTTGAGCCAGCAGCTTGCCCTGTGCCACATGTTTTAAGCTTCTTGCAGTCCCATTTGGATCAAGGCAGGGCAGTCAATGCAATAAAGGTCTATGCTTCAGCCATTTCAGCCTTTCACCAGGGCGCAGATGACAGACCCCTGGGTAGGCATCCTTTGATTGGCCAGTTCTTGAAGGGAGCCCACCGGTTGCGTCCAGGTTGCACCTTGCGGGCACCGAGCTGGGATCTGCCCACAGTCTTAACATCACTCACTGAAGGTCTATATGAGCCTATTTCAGACGCAGATTTGCGATCTTTGTCCCTAAAGACTGCTTTTCTCTTGGCACTCTGTTCAGCAAAGCAGGTCGGAGAGCTGTGTGCTCTCTTCATTAGCGACAACTGTCTAAGGTGGCAGACAGGAGGCACTGGCATGTCGCTTTGGCCAAATCCAGCTTTTCTGCCAAAGGTTCTTAATCAGCAGTCCATCAACCAGGTTCTGGAGGTGTCCCAATTCCAGCCTTCCTCTGCCTCGCAGGCAGAGCAGGACAAGTTGCTCACTTTGTGCCCAGTCAGGGCCTTGAGGGCTTATCTGGCCCATACACAGTCCTTGAGGAGAACGCACTCTCAACTTTTTGCTGTTATGGGGCGGCGAAGCGCGGGCTGCCGCTTTCCAAACAGAGGCTGTCTCATTGGCTGATGGAGGTTATTTCCCATGCTTACAGGGCTCAGGGGATACCGGTCCCTTCAGGCACGAGGGCTCACTCTACCAGAAGTGTAGCTACGTCTTGGGCTGCCCTTAGGGGTGTGGCAGCAGGCGATATCTGTGCAGCGGCTTCATGGGCTACACCATGCGCTTTTACCAGGTGGACGTAACTCGCCCATGAGGGCGACGCTGCCCTCATGTCTGTGACCGAGCGAGGTTGTAATGATTATTGTTTGTTTTTTTCTTTTTTATCAGACATCTAATTTTTTAGGTTTTTTTACCTGACATGTTTCGACGTACGACTGTCGTCTTCCTCAGGGTGTCACCGGATGTTATTGGTGATGCATCTTTTATCAGCTGATGTTTCCGAAGGCGTGGCCTTCCTGTCTGGATTGACAGGTCGGTCACGCCTTCTACTGTCAGTTTGTCCCCTGCAAGATGGCACTCCAGGTATGGGAGAGCATGTATGCTCCCTCATCCCGGTTGATGGTCCTCGGACTTCGCTTATGGATCTCCTTGGCCTCCCTGATCCAGCGCTGATGTTTATCTTCTGTGCGGATGACTCTGGCATTCCCCCAGTCCATAATATGATTTTCCCTTTTGCAATGATCTGTTATGGCTGACTTATAATTTTCCTGTTGTGCCTTTTCTTTTATTGTTCGGGTTTGTCTTGTAGCTGTCTCCTTTTCACACTCTTTCTTATGTTCATTTTTTCTTGTGTTGAAACTCCTTCCTGTCTCCCCAATGTAAGTTTTATTGCATAATTGGCATGGAATCTCATATATGGTGTTGCATCTGTTGTCCGGATGTATTCTGTCTTTGGGATGAACCAGGATCTGACGGAGTGTTGTGTGTGGTTTGACAGGTGTGTTAATGTTGTGTTTCCTCATTGCTCTTTGAATGCGTTCCATTATTCCTCTGATGTATGGTAATGTCACCACTCCCCTGTGCTCTTGTTTGTTTTTTCTCTTTCTTCTGTGTTTTATTGTTTTTGACCTGTTCCACCACTTTGGATATTGCCCATTGTGGATATTGACAATGCCTTCAGTGCGTGTTGTATATGTTGTTCTTCCTGTTCTTTGTCCTGTGGATCTGTGATTATTGCTGTGCGTTCATGTAATGTTCTGACTACTGATATTTTGTGCATTATGGGGTGTTCGGAAGTCCAGTTTAAATATTGGTCGGTGTGTGTGGGTTTCCTGTGTACTTTTATTTTGATGTCCCCCTCTTCCGTGTGATGTATTTTTAAGTCCAAAAATGCTATTGACTGCTCCGTTTCCTCTTCATGCGTGAATTTTATATTGCCGGTATTGTCTATAGTATTGAGATGGTCGGTGAGTTGTTGAGTGTGTCCCCTCTTTACTTTTTCCAATATGTCGTCCACGTAACGTTTCCAGAGTGTTGGCCTGTATTCCGCTGGTATTGTAGTGACAGTAGAAGGCGTGACCGACCTGTCAATCCAGACAGGAAGGCCACGCCTTCGGAAACATCAGCTGATAAAAGATGCGTCACCAATAACATCCGGTGACACTCTGAGGAAGATGACAGTCGTACCTCGAAACATGTCAGGTAAACAAACCTAAAAAATTAGATGTCTGATAAAAAAGAAAAAACAAACAATATTCAATATAAGACATAATGAACGTAATCAAAAGATTAAGAATAAGTTATGGAGATAAAAGCATCAAGGAGTTTCGCCGCCTTGAAAGACTGACGCGAAAACGGGCACGCTACAGGAACCACCTGAGATTCAATCTGCGCTGCCGGGATGAAGAAGTCGTACCGGCCAGCCTGAACATCAAGAACCTGATTCCAACCAGAAACGCGGAAAAGATGATCAGGAAAGTGCGGATGACTCTGGTAAAAGAATGGATACGGTGCACAACTGACAAACTCAATAATATCAACAGCGAACTACATAGGGAGATGGAAACTTTCAAATGCCGGTTTCCCCAGAACAAGGAAATGGAATTAGAAATACACGGACACTTGGCAGACATACACGAGCAGGAATTTACCAAGACAAAAACCCAACAAATCCGAAAACTGGACAAACTCATCGCACAGAAAAAGAAGGCAGAACCGGAGCACGCACACATCAACGACAAATGGATCCACAACATATCAAGGTACAAACTCTCACAAGCAGAACACAGTATACTAGGAAAAGGACTCAACTACGCTGTCACACCAAACAACATACCACACGATGAATTCATTCTGGCAACCGAATTAGCATGTGAGAAAATACAGGATCAGGCACAAAAAGCAGCACGAAGAAACGCAATAGCTGGTATATTGAAAACGGCCAAACCACCACCTAGCAACATCACCGAACAGGAAGCCAAAGCCATGAGAACATTAGCAAAAAATAAAGACATCACAATCCTCCCAGCAGATAAAGGCAGAACAGTAGTTGTCATGGACACCGATGAATATGAACACAAAATGATGGAATTACTCAATGACAATGCCTTCGAGATATTAAGAAAAGACCCAACAGAAGACAAGAAAAAGAAACTAAAAGCATTACTCAAACCGCTACTCAATGAAAATAAAATAGATAAACAGGCATACAATCATTTAGTACCCACAGCCAATGTCATCCCCAGGATTTATGGCACACCAAAAATACACAAACCAGGAACACCATTACGCCCCATAGTAGATAGCATTGGTTCAGTGACATACAACTTATCAAAAGCACTCACCGAAATAATTAAACCATTACTAGGACTCACAGACCAACACTGCAAAAACTCAAAACAACTGGCAGAAGAACTAAAAAACATCAAAATGCAACAAGATGAAGTTTTCATTTCACATGATGTCATATCTCTTTTCTCCAGAACACCCATGGAAGCCACCATACAGGTAGTACAAGACAGATTAAAAACGGACAGGACGCTCAAGAAACGCACAAACCTCACTGTACAAGACATCACTCAGCTCCTTCAATTCATCGCCACATCCACATACTTTCAGTTCAGGAATACAATTTACAGACAGAAGGAAGGTTTTGCCATGGGAGACCCACTATCAGCCATCATGTGCGGCTTTTTCATGGAGGATCTGGAGCAGAAAGCACTCACTACAATACCAGCGGAATACAGACCAACACTCTGGAAACGTTACGTGGACGACATATTGGAAAAAGTAAAGAGGGGACACACTCAACAACTCACCGACCATCTCAATACTATAGACAATACCGGCAATATAAAATTCACGCATGAAGAGGAAACGGAGCAGTCAATAGCATTTTTGGACTTAAAAATACATCACACGGAAGAGGGGGACATCAAAATAAAAGTACACAGGAAACCCACACACACCGACCAATATTTAAACTGGACTTCCGAACACCCCATAATGCACAAAATATCTGTAGTTAGAACATTACATGAACGCACAGCAATAATTACAGATCCACAGGACAAAGAACAGGAGGAACAACATATACAACACGCACTGAAGGCATGTCAATATCCACAATGGGCAATATCCAAAGGGGCGGAACAGGTCAAAAACAATAAAACACAGAAGAAAGAGAAAAAGCAAACCAACAAACAAGAACACAGGGGAGTAGTTACATTACCATACATTAGGGGAATAACGGAACGCATTCAAAGAGCAATGAGGAAACACAACATTAACACACCTGTCAAACCACACACAACACTCCGTCAGATCCTGGTTCATCCCAAAGACAGAATACATCCGGACAACAGATGCAACACCATATATGAGATTCCATGCCAATTATGCAATAAAACTTACATTGGGGAGACAGGAAGGAGTTTCAACACAAGAAATTGTGTTTCTCATTATTGCTATCACTGTCACAAGACAATGCAGTGATTTATTGACAAAATACATGACACAATTCGATGGTTCATATGCTCCAATATTTTTATATTCAGATTGATTTTGTGCCCTTGCAAATATTTTGCTCATACACTCATCAGGAGCTCCACTTTTAGGCACTGACTAAATATCTATATTAGTAAGGACTCTTGCTGCTGCATTTTGAACTAACTGGAGCTTGTTTATGCACTTATTGGAACATCCAGACAGTAAGGTATTACAATAATCCAACCTGGAGGGAACAAAAGCATGAACTAGTTTTTCTGCATTGCGTAGTGACGTTATATTTCTTATTACATGAGTTTCAAATGAAAGGCTGGAGTCAATAATCACCCCGAGGTCTGTAATCAGAAAAACTACTTCTAGCTGCATGTGGTCCGAGTACAAGTACTTCAGTCTTGTCAGAGTTAAGCAGAAGGAAGTTAATAAGCATCCAGTGTCTAATGTCCTTTACACATTCCTCAGTTTTATTAATCTGGTGTCTCTCATCTGGTTTTGCTGAAACAACCTGTTTCATCTATTACTCAACCACCTGTCTCTCTCTCTCTCTCTCTCTCTCTCGTTACATGTTGATCCGGAGACACCAGTAAGATGCTGAACCTCTCCTGCTCCTCAGACCTGCCTGATCACATTGCTCCCGTGGAGGACGGCCCCATACGGACAGTCTAAAGACACACTTAGAATGAATGGTTTAGAATGACAATCATAATAATAACTTTAGGACTGCAGTTGTCATGGACAGTTTTATACTCAAGTCTCCATCAATGAACAGTTAATTAACTTCAACAAAACAGACTTCATGTTAAACTATAATGTACGGTATTTCCTGGTTACACAGTTATACTTTGTGACTCTATAGGACACAGTTATACGGTAGAAGTGAGTTATTTATAATCACGCTATCTGTTATCACCCAGATGAGGATGGGTTCCCTTTTGAATCTGGTTCCTCTTGAGGTTTCTTCTTCATGTCATCTGAGGGAGATTTTCCTCACCACTGTCACCTCAGTCTTGCTCATTAGGGATGAAATTATTAGTTCATATGTTTAAAGTCTTTATTTTTCTGTCAAGCTACTTTGCGACAATGTCTGTTTTTAAAAGCGCTATAAAAATAAATTGACTTGACTTGGGCTCTAATGTGGAACTGGGTATTGCACATCTGCCTGAGGCACCCCAATTTTCCCCTACCAAAAGTACTCTTTTTAGTGCTAGTCCCATCTAATGTCTGACTGCACACCTCTAAAGCTAAAATGTTCTCCATCAAAGTGCAAACTAGCCCAATATCTCGCAATAAAATCTATTACTAATGACAGAAGAAGATTATTAGCTTGCATCTAGCACATTGAATTAGCTGAAGGTTGATCATACAGAAATATTTACCTCCGCCAAGGAGGTTATGTTTTCGGTAGCGTTGGTTTGTTTGTTGGTTTGTCTGTTAGCAACATTACGGAAAAAGTAATGAACGGATTGCTCTGAAATTTTTTCCAGAGGTGTGACTGGGCGCAAGTAACAATCCATTAAATTCTGGCGGTGATCCGGATCGCCTTCTGGATCCCGGAATTTTTTAAAGGATTCTTGGCGGAGGTCTGCGCTCTCCGAGCACTTT
Source organism: Neoarius graeffei (assembly GCF_027579695.1). Classification (NCBI taxonomy): domain Eukaryota; kingdom Metazoa; phylum Chordata; class Actinopteri; order Siluriformes; family Ariidae; genus Neoarius; species Neoarius graeffei. Next base: position 112,975,663 of record NC_083573.1, on the reverse strand, counting down.
TCTAGTTCATACTGTATTTATGTTTTTGTTGTCATTTCACAAAGACGATTTTGGGACAAACCAATGTGAAAAGTGTGAATATGCAGTTTTTATACAAACTTTTTCTTCACCAAGTGAAAAAAGGAAAGAAAAATACTTAAGTTAATAAAAAAATATAGATGAATCTGGAATAAATTAGTGTGCAAGTACAACTGGTTTAATTATTTTAAATATCATTTACTTACTTTGGAAAAGTTTAAAGCGAGACGGCCTTTCGATTTCATAAAATCAGTGAAATTTAGTTCCGTCTGAAATGTGGTGATTGTGATATCTGTTTATTTCTGTAATATCTCTCAAAATATCAGGCCATTCTGTGGCTGGGAAGTTATTTAATTTGAGGGGATTAAAGCAAATAATGTGCATGAAATCGCTCGCTTGGCGCAGTCAAGCAGACAGAGGAAGTCCGTGTGCGCATGCGCAGGTTTACCTTCTTCTTCTTCTTTTGGGTTTTACGGCAGCTGGCATCCACAGTGTTGCATTACTGCCATCTACAGGTTTCCCTTTGAGCGTGCACTGACAGTTCCATCATTCTGTCGCTAAACGAACAGCTGATCACACCGAGGTGCTCGCTGAGCGCCCATATTTATTAGTTTGGTCCTGCGTTTCCTTTCCTTCGTATATAATAATGTATTTTCCTCTCGCTTTCTTTCCGTTACTGTAGTCGGTCTTTCACGTTTCATTCGCACACTCACGCCCTCCATTTTTCTCTCCTGTTTCAAATTTGTATCCCACAATGCCTTGCGCGAATGGGGAAAGCCCACCACGTGATGCATGATGTAGTATCTTGAATTGGGTCACAGTGAGACAAGAAAAAAAATGGCAGAGAATTTAGGGCCATGGTGCTCTAAATTCATTCATTGTTCTTTTAGGGAAAAAACTAATAAAATTGGAAGTCTGTGATTTTAATTCAGTATTTTTCGGTCACGAAACAAAAATAATTGGGTGTCGGGAAAATTCTTTTTATGACCTACACTTGAAAAATCTGAAAGTCATTCTGCCTTTAAACTTAAGAAAAAGTTTATACTGTAGTCTTGGTTAATTAAATAGCAGTTGCATGTGTGCCATCTGGTGGTAAAAATGAAAATTTCTTGAAATTCATGAAAAACACACATTTTGTACCTTTCAAAAAATGACAAATTTATTTCTGCACTCAAGATGTGTGCACTGTATTTTGCTCATCGATGCTATAGATCAGTGGTTTCATCTATAATTTATTCATGGATAGAAAATATATTATTTTTAATAATTTAAAATTACATATTGATTTCCAGGCTGAAGGGTGGCACGGTGGTGTAGTGGTTAGCGCTGTCGCCTCACAGCAAGAAGGTCCTGGGTTCGAGCCCCGTGGCCGGCGAGGGCCTTTCTGTGTGGAGTTTGCATGTTCTCCCCGTGTCCGCGTGGGTTTCCTCCGGGTGCTCCGGTTTCCCCCACAGTCCAAAGACATGCAGGTTAGGTTAACTGGTGACTCTAAATTGAGCGTAGGTGTGAATGTGAGTGTGAATGGTTGTCTGTGTCTATGTGTCAGCCCTGTGATGACCTGGCGACTTGTCCAGGGTGAACCCCGCCTTTCGCCCGTAGTCAGCTGGGATAGGCTCCAGCTTGCCTGCGACCCTGTAGGACAGGATAAGCAGCTACAGATGATGGATGGATTTCCAGGCTCCAGCTTGCCTGCGATCCTGCACAGGATAAGCGGTTACAGATAATGGATGGATGGATGGATATTGATTTCCATGGTGTAAATATTAATAATTAAAATTCATATGTGAAACCAATCCATTGAAAAACCTGACAGAATTTAGGAAAATTTCAATCCAAACAGCTGATGATGTCATAGTGGGTGGTACAGAAACCAACCAATCAGCTTCACTTCAACTGACACTCCAATGACTCATTGTACCAGGGATTCAAAATGAAGACAAAATGTGTCTGAGGCCCTCTAGTGGTTAACCGCTGTACAATTTTAAACCCCAAATTTAAAATTGAAGCGACATTTCCACAATATTTATGTGGGAATAGTATTCGGTCATTTTTACAAGTTCAGTTGATCCTGATAACACCCTCAATATTTATGATAGAAGTTTTTGTTGATAAATAAAAGGGTGTGATTGATGAAGGGACTGACAGTTTTGTCCATGACTTTTGAGCCTCATGAACACACACAGAGGCACAGGAGGATCTGGAGAGTTCTGGAGCAAAGCCATGTGTTAATCTGCTGTAAACTGTTCTAAGAGACCCTCAGTGAGGAAATCCCTGCAGTTCTCCACACTATAGTACTCGCTTTGATATCTATGGCCCTTTTCCACCACCCTTTTTCAGCTCGCTTCAGCCCGACACGGCTCGCGTTTCAACTACCTCAGAGCAGCACAACTCAGCTCGCCTCAGCCCTGCTTAGCACCCAAAACTCGCACAGTTTTGGAGTGGGGCTGAAGCGAGCCAAACCGAGCTGAGTGAGGCTAGGGGAGTGAGGAGACACTCCCCTGTGCACTGATTGGTGAGGAGGAGTGTCCTCACATGCCCACACACGCCCCGCGAGCACGCTGGGATCTGTAAACACCGTAAACCCGGAAGAATAATAATTACAAATTACAAGAATTTCTGAAGCCTTATGCGCCTCGCCTCATCTATACGCTCTTGCCAGTATCTGTCCGCGTTGTCGGTGACAACAAGCCACAGCACCAAGACCAGCAACACTAACGACTCCATGTCCTCCATGTTTATTGTTTACTCTCCGGGTCATGAGACTACCACATAAAAGGTCACTGATGTCACTGTTTGCGCCGCCTAACGACATCACGTGACGTCCACCCACTTTCGCTAACTCCACCCAATGTGTCCACACACTTCCAGCCAGCACGGTTCAGCGCGGTTGTAGTCGAAATGCAACTCCAACAGCCCCACTCAGCTCGACTCAGCCCAACTCAGCACAGCACGGCTCAGCCCAACTCAGCCGCGTTGGTAGTGGAAAAGCGGCACTAGATTACCTCGTATAGTGAAGGCTACAGCAGGGGGCGGAGCCTTTTCTTACAAAGCCCCACAGTTATGGAACAGCCTTCCAAGTAATGTTCGGAATCAGACAGTCTCAGTGTTTAAGTCTCGGCTGAAAGCATATCTGTTTAGTCAAGCCTTGTGTTAATGGTGTTTATGAGGTAAAGGAGTAGATCTGGAGGATCCTCAGACAGGTTGGTTTGGTAAACTGGGATGTATGGATGCTGTTAGTCCCCACTCGCTTGCTCACTCGAGTTTGTTGACGGTGTAGTGGCTGCTGCTTTTTGTCCCGGGGCCCCTCATGCCTGTGTTACCTTCTGGCTCTCCCCTTTTAGTTATGCTGTCATAGTTAGTTGCCGGAGTTCCTGCTTGTACTCAGCGCAATATGTATACTGCTCCTACTTATTCAGGTGACATTGGGCATGCCTGACAACCTGCGTTTTCTCTCTCTCCCCCCCTCCCCCCCAAATCTGTCCCTCTGAGTGACAGTTCAATCCTGGGATCGAGATGCTGAACCTCTTCTGCTCCTCGGACCTGCCTGATCCATCCTGCTGCCCTGTGTCTGGTTGGAGTCTCATCGCATCGCTCCTGTGGAGGACGGCCCCATGAGGACAGTTGAAAGTCACACCTGGAAGACGCTCTGGACTCTTACAGTAATGCTTTTATGGCTGAGGACTACAGTTGACTTGCTAACTTTAGGACTGCAGTTGTCATGAACAGTTTTGCACTCAAGTTTCCATCAATGAAGAGTTTATAACATCAACGAAACTGACTTCATGTTAAAACTGTTAATGTTATAGTCATGCTGTCTGTTGTTGCCCAAATGAGGATGGGTTCCCTTTTGAGTCTGGTTCCTCTCGAGGTTTCTTCCTCATGTCGTCTGAGGGAGTTTTTCCTTGCCACCGTCGCCACAGGCTTCATCATTGGGGATAGATTAGGGATAAAATTAGCTCATGTTTTAAGTCGTTCAAATTCTGTAAAGCTGCTTTGCGACAATGTTTATTGTTAAAAGCGCGATACAAATAAACTCGACTTGACTAGATTAGTTTACTGTTCTGATATAACGAGCAAACCAAACAAGTCTTCAGAAATGCACAAAGGGAGGGAATGGTGCTCTGCTCCCCGAGTCAGACACACAGTCATTGTCTCACACACACACAGACGAACTGTACTGTATTTCTTTTCGTGAAAGCACATCCAATTTGCATATTTGGTCATTTTTTTTATTAACAATAATCATTTACAGCTTTACATCATATAGTTCATATTTTATTTATATTCATATGTATTGGCTGTAGTGTTTAAACCCCACCCACACAGCTGTGATCTCCGCCCCGTATGTTTTTGACCATCCTTTAAATCCTGAGTCCTGTCCCTCCAGCAATGAGCCACACCCATACACATGTAAACTCCACCCCAACACCTGTAAACCCTGCTGCCACAACACTAAGCCCCACCCCTGCAGCAGTAAGCCACACTGTCAGATTAAAAAAGTTTATTTGGTCCGGTGGAACCTGAGAAAGAGAACCAAGCATACAGAGTTCATCCTGATCTACCAGCGCGCGCACACACACGTCAGCATAACACACACCCACTGATGTAGAACAGAAACGGAGTGTGTGTGTGTGTGAGAGAGAGTAAAATGCTTGCAAGTTTAGGTTGTATGTATGTCTATGAGGTAGGACGAAAGTGTGTTACGTATGTGTACGTATCATACGTTCATAAGCAGGAACAGTAAAGTGTGTGTGAGTGTGGTAAGAGGAGGACTGTTTGTGTGTGATATATAAATATATAAAAGTCAGGATTGCACAGTGAGGAATCAGAAGATAACAGCTCAGTGTAGGAGTGTGGAGGGGAATAGAACAGCAGAGGGGAAACTAAACTTGGAACAGTTTGTTCAACAAACTTCTTCAAAGGGCTGTTTGAGGGTAAAGACTTGGTTCAGGGTTCAGGATAGAATGAGGTTCCGGTTATGAATTCAGGTAAAGAGCTCGGGGATGCATTACATCAGTAAGTGTACCCACAACCAGAGAGTACAAGAAATTATATAAATTTGTGTTTGTGTGTGTGTACGCACGCCAGCAGAGGGCGCTAGGGACCTGAATACATAAAGAACAGATCAAAAGAAACCATGGCAACACCCATGTGACCAATCAGAGCACTCCATTCCTCACCATCATTGTGCTTTTCTCACCCCATCAGCTGTCATCAATAAATTAGCACCCCCCCCCAAGCAACACACACACACACACACAGTGTTCCAATACTGTTCATCACTCCCTTGCTGACTTCCCCTAAATGACTTGAAAGCGTGCTTCATCTCCAACGCTGAACCATATGCGAGTTAAATTATCATATAAACTGACCAACTTGTTATAGCTAATAAACTAATAAAGCTGTCCTGCTTGGAAAGGTGCATCATGTAAAGCAGACAGGCTCTAAAGTCACACTAGCATGCTCACTGATTAGCATGCTAATTAGCTAGCAGATGAAAGCATCAACACTTGTCCACTTTCCCTAAATGTTTCAGGTACACACACTCGATATCGGACTGCTAATTACCTAGCATTAGCTAACTAGCCGACTTGTTGACTAGCCGCTAAACTTTTTGCAACAGTTCACAGGTTTGTCTCATGTACGACAATTACAATCTAAATGTGCTAACTAGCCAGTAAGCTGACTACCTACCTCACTTGTAACTAGCACTGAATGTGTATCCGTGACTTTACTGTGCCTGTCATGGAGAAATGGGGACCAAGGGGAAGTCGTCAAGGGCTAGTGAATGAGGACTGGAACACAGCCATGGTCTCTATACGTTAGCATCATCCACACATTCACTTCAAGTATTTCTCCCTCTGTCTCCCTGATTGGTTGTGGCACATTAAGCCATATATGCTAATGAGAGCACATGACACAAAAGAAAAAAAAAAGAGAGAGAGATTTAATTGGGTTTTTAAACAGCCTGACACGCAGGTATAAAAATGGAGGAGATGCTCGGACTTCCTGCAGATTTGGTTCATACACACATATACACACACACACAGTGTGCATCAGTAATGGCGGTATCCTTGAGCGCGTGTCCGTGTGTGTGTGTGGTACATGTTTGGCTCCAGGAGCAGTTGTGTGATTGGTTGGCTCAGTAGTTCCACTATGCTCCGCCCCTCAGGAGTGTGTGTGGGCACATGTGAGCATGTGTCAGAGTGGGCGGGGCTTGTGCAGTCCCTCTGTGTCAGGTGTGAGCTGTGGCGAGTGTGTGGCTTTAGTAGGAGTCCAGTCACCCAGACTGGCCTGCGCTGCTTTACGATGAGCCAGACGGTGTGTAATGGAGAACCCAGCGTTCCCCTCCAGCTGAGACAGAACCACCAGAACCTGCCTGCAGAACACACACAAAGATGAACACAAGATGGCAGCATTGTCTTCAATTTCTATATCCTGGTCTTCGGTCCATGTCTTTTGTCCCGTCTCTCCATTCATCGTGTATCTCAACATGTCTCTGTCCCTGTTGCTCATCCCGTGTCTATTCTTGTCCCTCCCAATTCCGTCCACACTGCTCTCCATGTCCTTCACATTTGTTCCTATCTATCACTGTCTTTCACCAGTCTCTGTCCATGTCTCTCACCCAATCAGCAGCCATGCCTCTGTCCCCATCGCTGTTTCTACCCTGTCCATATACTCTGTCCGTCTCGCACGCTCTCTCTTTTTCTGTCTGTCTCTCTGTTAGACTCTGCACCTTATGTCTCAGGACATGTGATGATAGTCAAGAAACATTATACTACAGACAATAAAAAGACGGTTAAGATTTCTGAGAAGATCAGACCATCAACACCCCATCAGAATGCAGTGTGTGTGTGTGTACCTGTGTAGTGGTGGAACACTGTCTATAGTCTTCAGGCTGCCGCGTGTTGATACCACATTAAAGCTGTCCGTGCAGTCACATGACACATGCAAGTGGAACTTTGGATGTCGGTTCTCCACAACAACGATAAGCCCCGCCCAGCCATGAGTGAGGTAATAACACGTCATACCCTCACGGCCCTGAGAACGAAACATGGACAGAGAGAAGGAAAAGAAATATTTAAAACATGACAGAAAAAGAGAGATGTTTGTTCTACGTCCAAGTGTGTGTATAAGTATGGGCATGATGTGTGTGTGTGTGTACCTCATGTCTCTCTCCTTTATTCTCCGTCAGTAGTATGATGGCGTCAGCGAGCGTGGTTGCCGTGGCATCGACCTGCTCCACCATCACCTGTCTGGAGCTGTAGATGGCCAAAATGAAGCCCGGAGAATCAGGACACGACCGAGGGGGGGCAGTGGGACTCGACACTGAAAACACACACACACACACACATATATATACAGGGACACATCAAAAACACACACAATAAAATAAACACTCACACAGATTTAAAAAAGACAGACAGAGTGAGACACAAAGAAAGAGAGACAGGAAAGTAATAGACACACACAGTGAGAGACAGACATGATGTAATGCTGTAGCCCAGGGGCCCGGTTCTAATCTGAACAACCAAATTATTTTATAATCAGTGTTCTAAACTAAAATCATCTTAAAGACTGCCTGCTACATTTTGAAGACGCTGTGCAGAGACACAGCAGTGCTCTGGATATGTCTTCATTTCTGAAAATGTTCTGTACAAGACTGTAGTGCGTAAATTCCCCGTGATGGGTTTTATGAAGCACATATTACAAGTTGTCTCACTGTACAGGTCGTCGTCGACTTACAACCTATGCAACTTACAACCGATCGACTTTACGACCGTCTGGTTATGACTGGCAAGTGTTTCCCAGCTGAGCTAGCTGAGCGTACAACAGTTTCCGCCCCAGCTCCTGGCCCCGCCCAGCATCCAGCCTCTCGCCGCGTACAACCGTTTCCGCCCCAGCTCCTGGTTTATGAAACGAGCAAATGCTCCCGCCAGCCCGAGCGCTGCAACAGCTGATGACGTAGACGACCCACAGCCAAGCACCAGTGATGCCAGCGGTCACCAAGTTTTGTATTTTGCTATGTTTTACATTTGTGTTTTGGTATGTTTCAAACTAAAATGTTTTCTATTTTTCACACCTGTATTTCATATTTTTTGTTTTGCACATATTAAACGAATTGTACTGTAGCATGCAGTGTCTGACTTAAACCAAATAATGAGCCAAGGTAATGAAATAAGAAAATGTTGATAAAATAAGACGATTACAATATCATTACACATCACAACATACTTGCGTTCATTTAACATAGGCCGACTTACGACCAGATCGGTTTACGACCGGTCAGTTATAACCAAACGCAGTCGTAAGTCGACGACTACCTGCACTCTCAAATTTCTAACAATGCTGATGGAAAAGTCAGATTTCAAAAGGGAAATGTGTCCCAACACTGAATACAGAGGAGACGTCACTTCCTCTGGCAGGAAACTTCAGAAAGGCAGTGAGAACGCCGACACCGGAAGCTTTCTTTTTCTTCTCCTCCTGCGTAAAGACCACAAGCGGAGGCCATCCACATCAGATCTGCTTTAATATCGACAGATCTTCGATTAAGGTACGTGAATCCTTTCATCATGGCACCCCTTCAGCCTGTACAGTGTGCTGAGTGCAGGATGTTTAGTCATTCTTCCTCCGTCGCTAGCGACAGCTTTACTTGTGATAAGTGCAGATTAGTTAGCTCTCTGACGGAGAAGATTACAGTGCTAGAAGTGCGTGTCCAGGCTTTAGAGCAGGTTAGTGAGCGTGAGAACAGTGTAGTTTCTATAGGGGAAAGTCTGGACGCCCTAGGTGGAGTTAGCAATCCCCCAACTCCAGCATTAGAGCCCTTACAGCGGGGCGAATGGGTGACGGCTCGACGGCATAAGCGTAGAGCCAAAGCTACCGCTGAGGCTCGCCCACGGGAGCACCACTCCTCTCCGCGTCACGTGTCGAACAGGTTTGCTCTCCTTAGTGATGCACCCGCTGAGAAACCTGAAAGAGCTCTGGTTATAGGGGACTCTATCATACGGCACGTGAAATTAGCTCAGCCTTTAGGGGCACCAGCAGCTTTAGTCAGGTGTATACCGGGAGCCAGGACGCCGGACATAGCAGGTAATCTTAGGTTCCGAGGCAAGCACAGGTTCTCAAAGATAGTTATCCATGCAGGAGCTAATGATATACGCCTTCGTCAGTCTGAGGTTACAAAGAGTAACTTTGTAGAGGTGTTTAAATTAGCGAAGGCGATGTCCGATGCTGTAGTATGCTCTGGCCCCATCCCAATGCGGCGTGGCGATGTAGCTTACAGCAGGTTATGGTCGCTGAACTGCTGGCTGTCCAGGTGGTGCTCTGAAAACAGTGTGGGCTTTATAGATAATTGGGCTAATTTTGAGGGCACTGCTGGCCTGTTAGGGCGGGACGGTGTCCATCCCACTCGGGAAGGTGCTGCTCTCATTTCCTGCAGCATAGGTCATAGTCTCAGAACAGGACCAGTTAATTTCTGACAATCCAGAGCCAAGGCCAGGGAGCAGACGAACAGGCTAAACCGACTGTTTGCTAGCTGCACAGAGTCGTCACTCAGGGTCCACTACATCGAGACTGTGTCTGTTCCCCGAGCTCAACAAAAAGTAGAAATATTCAGAGAGTTTGTTCCAGTAACCTAATCAATATAAAATTAGATCATACTGACTGTACAGCTGCTGCCAGCACCTTTGATCTAAAGGTGGGGCTATTAAATATTAGATCTCTTACAACCCCGATTCCAAAAAAGTTGGGACAAAGTACAAATTGTAAATAAAAATGGAATGCAATAATTTATAAATCTCAAAAACTGATATTGTATTCACAATAAAACATAGACAACATATCAAATGTCGAAAGTGAGACATTTTGAAATTTCATGCCAAATATTGGCTCATTTGAAATTTCATGACAGCAACACATCTCAAAAAAGTTGGGACAGGGGCAATAAGAGGCTGAAAAAGTGAAAGGTACAAAAAAGGAACAGCTGGAGGACCAAATTGCAACTCATTAGGTCAATTGGCAATAGGTCATTAACATGACTGGGTATTAAAAGAGCATCTTGGAGTGGCAGCGGCTCTCAGAAGTAAAGATGGGAAGAGGATCACCAATCCCCCTAATTCTGCGCCGACAAATAGTGGAGCAATATCAGAAAGGAGTTCAACAGTGTAAAATTGCAAAGAGTTTGAACATATCATCATCTACAGTGTATAATATCATCAAAAGATTCAGAGAATCTGGAAGAATCTCTGTGCGTAAGGGTCAAGGCCGGAAAACCATACTGGGTGCCCGTGATCTTCGGGCCCTTAGACGGCACTGCATCACATACAGGCATGCTTCTGTATTGGAAATCACAAAATGGGCTCAGGAATATTTCCAGAGAACATTATCTGTGAACACAATTCACCGTGTCATCTGCCATCGCCAGCTAAAACTCTATAGTTCAAAGAAGAAGCTGTATCTAAACACGATCCAGAAGCGCAGACGTCTTCTCTGGGCCAAGGCTCATTTAAAATGGACTGTGGCAAAGTGGAAAACTGTTCTGTGGTCAGACGAATCAAAATTTGAAGTTCTTTATGGAAATCAGGGACGGCGTGTCATTCGGACTAAAGAGGAGAAGGACGACCCAAGTTGTTATCAGCGCTCAGTTCAGAAGCCTGCATCTCTGATGGTATGGGGTTGCATTAGTGCGTGTGGCATGGGCAGCTTACACATCTGGAAAGACACCATCAATGCTGAAAGGTATATCCAGGTTCTAGAGCAACATATGCTCCCATCCAGACGACGTCTCTTTCAGGGAAGACCTTGCATTTTCCAACATGACAATGCCAAACCACATACTGCATCAATTACAGCATCATGGCTGCGTAGAAGAAGGGTCCGGGTACTGAACTGGCCAGCCTGCAGTCCAGATCTTTCACCCATAGAAAACATTTGGCGCATCATAAAACGGAAGATACGACAAAAAAGACCTAAGACAGTTGAGCAACTAGAATCCTACATTAGACAAGAATGGGTTAACATTCCTATCCCTAAACTTGAGCAACTTGTCTCCTCAGTCCCCAGACGTTTACAGACTGTTGTAAAGAGAAAAGGGGATGTCTCACAGTGGGAAACATGGCCTTGTCCCAACTTTTTTGAGATGTGTTGTTGTCATGAAATTTAAAATCACCTAATTTTTCTCTTTAAATGATACATTTTCTCAGTTTAAACATTTGATATGTCATCTATGTTCTATTCTGAATAAAATATGGAATTTTGAAACTTCCACATCATTGCATTCCGTTTTTATTTACAATTTGTACTTTGTCCGAACTTTTTTGGAATCGGGGTTGTACATCTAAAGCGCTAATGGTTAATGAACTCATTACTGATCAGGAGTTTAATGTACTGTGTTTAACTGAAACATGGATTAAGCCAAATGAATATATAGCATTAAATGAAGCGAGTCCTCCTGGATACAGTTATATACACCAGCCTCGTGTAACTGGCAGAGGAGGAGGCGTCGCGGTTATTTATAATGATTATCTAGGTGTAACACAAAAACCTGGTTATAAATTTAATACATTTGAAGTTCTTCATACTAATGTAATGTATGTAGCCTCGAAAAATAAATCTACCCAGTTAATTCCATTGCTTATTATTTACAGGCCCCCGGGGCCATATTCTGAGTTTCTTTCTGAATTTGCAGATTTTATCTCAGATCTGGTTATTTCCTTAGACAAAGCTTTAGTTGTCGGAGATTTTAATATTCACTTCGATAACCCAGAAGACCCTTTAAAAACAGTGTTTGTGTCCATCTTAGATTCAGTAGGGATTAATCAGAATGTCATAGGACCGACCCATAATGGTGGTCACACCCTCGATCTAATACTAACATTCGGGTTAAACACAGGAAATATAGTCACACTTCCACAGTCTGAAGTTATCTCAGATCATTATCTCATCTCATTCAAACTATGTCTGAGTAATAATATATGCACCTCACCACGCTACTGTATTAAATGTACATTCACGTCAACTACTGCACAGAGCTTTATAAATGATCTCCCAGAGTTATCAACTTTGATTGGGTCACTGTCAGCCCCTGCAGAACTTGATCAGGCAACTGAATGCTTAGAGTCAACATTCCGCCATACTTTAGATCAGGGGTCACAAAACTACGGCCCGCGGGCCAGATCCGGCCCGCCACCCCCCTTGGACCGGCCCCCCAGCCCCTCTGACCCCCATCACTTGAACCGGCCCTATGAGGCAATCCCCAAAAGTGGTCATGGCCTATTTTTTTTAAATTGCTTTTTGGCAAATAATAACATGTCTGCATCTTGTATTTTGTTGATTTTATCAATTAAAATTGATATTTAGTTATAAAATGAACTATTCATATTTTCTGAATTTTCGTCATATGCTTGTGATCAAGCAGTGACAGGCAGCGCACGCGCAGAGAACTGTCAGTGTTCAGGACAGCAAAATGGCGAGCGGTCAGCAAAAAGCTGACAGAGAGTGCAGAGTTTTTAAAGAACAGTGGACCACCGATTATTTTTTCGTTCAGTGTAAGGACCGTGCAGTTTGTCTTGTATGTAAAGAAAGTGTGTCGGTTTTCAAAGAATATAATCTGCGTCGTCACTATGAAACCCGCCACAAAGAGTATGCTAGTTTGCGAGGGCAAACAAGAGAAGACAGGATTCGGAGGATGAAATGCGGACTGGCTGCACAACAGAATGTATTCCTTCACCAAACCCAGATCAACCAGGCTGCTGTCTGAGCTAGCTATAAGGTAGCTCACCTACTAGCTACCCATGGAAAGCCGTTTACTGATGGGGACTTTGTTAAAGTATGCATGCTTGCTGTGGCCGAGGAGGTGTGTCCCGACAAGAAGGATGCGCTCAATGCGGTGAGTCTCTCCGCACCTACTATGACCAGGCGAACCGAAGATTTGGGGGACGACGTGTATGACCAGCTGAATGAGAAAGCGTCAGAATTCGAGTTTTTTGCTTTGGCCATGGATGAGAGCAATGACGTGCAGGACACAGCACAACTGCTGTGATCTATTGATCTATTGCTCATATTATTATAATTTCACTGTTTTTTTAATGTATTTATTTTATAGACCTATTTATTTGACCTTTATTAAGTGCTGCATACAATTATTATTTATATTATTAATAATATCAACAGGCCTACCTACAATTTATAATTTTCCACTCACCTTTGCCAGTGTCAATCACCTCAACTAGGCAGATGTTTCTTACCTTGACAGCTTTGATATTATTTTCATTAGAAAATAAATAAATGGAATATCTGTGGTATTTCAAATTAAAACAAAGTGTGAAGACTCGATTACTACTTTTGCAAACCACTAGTAAAGATAAACAAATATGTGCCAGGAATCAAGTGTTGATATAGTAGTGGGGATATAGTAGTGTGGATATAATAGTGTGGATATAGTAGTGGGGATATAGTAGTGGGGATATAGTAGTGTGGATATAGTAGTGGGGATATAATAGTGGGGATATAGTAGTGGGGATATAATAGTGGGGATATAGTAGTGTGGACATAGTAGTGGGGATGTAGTAGTGGGGATGTAGTAGTGGGGATGTAGTAGTGGGGATGTAGTAGTGGGGATGTAGTAGTGGGGATATAGTAGTGGGGATGTAGTAGTGTGGATATAGTAGTGGGGGATGTAGTAGTGGGGATATAGTAGTGTGGATATAATAGTGTGGATATAATAGTGGGGATATAGTAGTGGGGATATAGTAGTGGGGATACAGTAGTGTGGATACAGTAGTGTGGATACAGTAGTGGGGATATAGTAGTGGGGATATAGTAGTGGGGATACAGTAGTGGGGATACAGTAGTGGGGATATAGTAGTGGGGATATAGTAGTGGGGATATAGTAGTGGGGATACAGTAGTGTGGATATAATAGTGGGGATATAGTAGTGGGGATATAGTAGTGTGGATATAGTAGTGGGGATACAGTAGTGGGGATACAGTAGTGGGGATATAGTAGTGGGGATATAGTAGTGGGGATATAGTAGTGGGGATACAGTAGTGGGGATATAGTAGTGGGGATACAGTAGTGGGGATATAGTAGTGGGGGATATAGTAGTGGGGGATATAGTAGTGTGGATATAATAGTGGGGATATAGTAGTGGGGATATAGTAGTGGGGATACAGTAGTGGGGATATAGTAGTGGGGATATAGTAGTGGGGATATAGTAGTGTGGATATAGTAGTGGGGATATAGTAGTGGGGATATAGTAGTGGGGATACAGTAGTGGGGATACAGTAGTGGGGATATAATAGTGGGGATATAGTAGTGGGGATATAGTAGTGGGGATATAGTAGTGGGGATACAGTAGTGTGGATATAATAGTGGGGATATAGTAGTGGGGATATAGTAGTGGGGATATAGTAGTGGGGATACAGTAGTGTGGATATAATAGTGGGGATATAGTAGTGGGGATATAATAGTGGGGATATAGTAGTGGGGATATAGTAGTGGGGATACAGTAGTGGGGATACAGTAGTGGGGATATAGTAGTGGGGATATAGTAGTGGGGATACAGTAGTGGGGATACAGTAGTGGGGATACAGTAGTGGGGATATAGTAGTGGGGATATAGTAGTGTGGATATAGTAGTGGGGATATAGTAGTGGGGATATAGTAGTGTGGATATAGTAGTGGGGATACAGTAGTGGGGATACAGTAGTGGGGATATAATAGTGTGGATATAGTAGTGGGGATATAGTAGTGGGGATATAGTAGTGTGGATATAGTAGTGGGGATATAGTAGTGGGGATATAGTAGTGGGGATATAGTAGTGGGGATATAGTAGTGTGGATATAGTAGTGGGGGATATAGTAGTGTGGATATAGTAGTGTGGATATAGTAGTGGGGATATAGTAGTGTGGATATAGTAGTGTGGATATAGTAGTGGGGATATAGTAGTGGGGGATATAGTAGTGTGGATATAGTAGTGGGGATATAGTAGTGGGGATATAGTAGTGGGGGATATAGTAGTGTGGATATAGTAGTGGGGATATAGTAGTGGGGATATAGTAGTGGGGATACAGTAGTGGGGATATAGTAGTGTGGATATAGTAGTGGGGATATAGTAGTGGGGATACAGTAGTGGGGATATAGTAGTGGGGATACAGTAGTGTGGATATAATAGTGTGGATACAGTAGTGGGGATATAATAGTGGGGATATAGTAGTGTGGATATAGTAGTGGGGATATAGTAGTGGGGATATAGTAGTGGGGATATAGTAGTGGGGGATATAGTAGTGTGGATATAGTAGTGGGGGATATAGTAGTGTGGATACAGTAGTGTGGATACAGTAGTGTGGATATAGTAGTGTGGATATAGTAGTGGGGATACAGTAGTGGGGATATAGTAGTGGGGATATAGTAGTGGGGATACAGTAGTGGGGATATAATAGTGGGGATATAGTAGTGTGGATATAGTAGTGGGGATATAGTAGTGGGGATACAGTAGTGGGGATACAGTAGTGGGGATACAGTAGTGGGGATATAGTAGTGGGGATATAGTAGTGTGGATATAGTAGTGGGGATATAGTAGTGGGGATATAGTAGTGGGGATACAGTAGTGGGGATACAGTAGTGGGGATACAGTAGTGGGGATATAGTAGTGGGGATATAGTAGTGGGGATATAATAGTGTGGATATAGTAGTGGGGATACAGTAGTGGGGATACAGTAGTGTGGATACAGTAGTGGGGATACAGTAGTGGGGATATAGTAGTGGGGATATAGTAGTGGGGATACAGTAGTGGGGATACAGTAGTGGGGATACAGTAGTGGGGATATAGTAGTGGGGATATAGTAGTGGGGATATAGTAGTGGGGATATAGTAGTGGGGATACAGTAGTGGGGATATAGTAGTGGGGATATAGTAGTGGGGATATAGTAGTGGGGATATAGTAGTGGGGATACAGTAGTGGGGATACAGTAGTGGGGATACAGTAGTGGGGATACAGTAGTGGGGATACAGTAGTGGGGATATAGTAGTGGGGGATATAGTAGTGTGGATATAATAGTGTGGATATAGTAGTGGGGATATAATAGTGGGGATATAGTAGTGGGGATATAGTAGTGGGGATACAGTAGTGGGGATACAGTAGTGGGGATATAGTAGTGGGGATACAGTAGTGGGGATACAGTAGTGGGGATACAGTAGTGGGGATACAGTAGTGTGGATATAGTAGTGGGGATATAGTAGTGGGGATATAGTAGTGGGGATATAGTAGTGGGGATATAGTAGTGGGGATACAGTAGTGGGGATATAGTAGTGGGGATATAGTAGTGGGGATATAGTAGTGTGGATATAATAGTGTGGATACAGTAGTGGGGATACAGTAGTGTGGATACAGTAGTGGGGATATAGTAGTGGGGATATAGTAGTGGGGATATAGTAGTGGGGATACAGTAGTGGGGATACAGTAGTGGGGATATAGTAGTGGGGATATAGTAGTGTGGATATAGTAGTGGGGATATAGTAGTGGGGATATAGTAGTGGGGATATAGTAGTGGGGATATAGTAGTGTGGATATAGTAGTGGGGGATATAGTAGTGTGGATATAGTAGTGGGGATATAGTAGTGGGGATATAGTAGTGTGGATATAGTAGTGTGGATATAGTAGTGTGGATATAGTAGTGGGGATATAGTAGTGGGGATATAGTAGTGGGGGATATAGTAGTGGGGATATAGTAGTGGGGATATAGTAGTGTGGATATAGTAGTGGGGGATATATCCCCACTACTATATCCACACTAGTATAGTAGTGTGGATATAGTAGTGGGGATATAGTAGTGTGGATATAGTAGTGGGGATATAGTAGTGGGGGATATAGTAGTGGGGGATATAGTAGTGTGGATATAGTAGTGGGGATATAGTAGTGGGGATATAGTAGTGTGGATATAGTAGTGTGGATATAGTAGTGGGGATATAGTAGTGGGGATATAGTAGTGGGGATATAGTAGTGGGGATGGCCGTGCCAGGCTAGTAATCTCTACTACACAATGAGGCCTGCTGGTGGTCATATTTGTCTGGGTCATACAATTCTATGTGATATAGCTGACCCGACCCCGGCCCCCCATCACAGTCAGGAACGACAATGTAGCCCCCAGAGAAAAAAGTTTGGTGACCCCTGCTTTAGATAATGTAGCTCCTCTAAAAAGGAAAATGGTCAGAGACAAAAAATTAGCACCCTGGTATAATGATGACACTCGCACATTAAAACAGACCACTCGAAAATTGGAACATAAAAGGCACCAAAGAAAATTTGTAGCGTTCAAATTAGCGTGGAAGGAGAGCTTCCTGAAGTATAGAAAAGCTCTTAGTGCTGCGAGATCAACATATCTCTCCTCCCTAATAGAAGATAACAAAAATAATCCTAGATTCCTATTTAATACTGTAGCAAAATTAACCAGGAATAAGTCCACTATAGACACATGCACACCTGCAGTATGGAGTAGCAACGACTTCATTTATTTTTTTAATGACAAAATTGAGAATATCCGACAAAAAATTCAAACTACTAACTTAAGGTCAGACAATGTAAGTGACCCTGTAGTTAACAATATAACTGTATCAGATCATCAATTAGAATGTTTTACTCCCCTTAGAGAAACTGAATTACTTTCATTAATCTCGGCATCAAAAGCCTCAACTTGTGTACTAGATCCCTTACCTACACGTCTATTCAAACAGATAATACCTGAAGTAATTGAACTGCTTCTAAAAATAATAAATTCTTCTCTTACGATTGGCTATGTACCCAAATCCTTTAAACTAGCAGTTATCAAACCCCTGATTAAAAAACCTGACCTTGATCCCTGTCAGCTGTCCGATTATCGGCCAATATCAAACCTCCCCTTTATCTCCAAGATCCTTGAAAAAGCTGTGGCACAGCAGTTATGCTCATATTTACAGAGGAATAACATCCATGAAATATATCAGTCAGGATTTAGACCTCATCATAGCACAGAGACAGCACTGGTTAAAGTAGTAAACGACCTACTGTTGGCGTCTGATCAGGGCTGTGTCTCGCTGCTTGTGTTGCTTGACCTTAGTGCAGCATTTGATACCATTGATCATTCCATTCTCCTGGATAGACTAGAAAATGTTGTGGGATTTAAGGGAACGGCCCTCTCCTGGCTCAGGTCTTATTTAACTGATCGCTATCAGTATGTTGATGTAAATGGTGATTTTTCGAGACACACTGAGGTAAAGTTTGGTGTTCCACAAGGTTCTGTCTTGGGTCCACTGCTTTTTTCTTTATATACAGTGGTGCTTGAAAGTTTGTGAACCCTTTAGAATTTTCTATATTTCTGTTTAAATATGACCCAAAACATCATCAGATTTTCACACAAGTCCTAAAAGTAGATAAAGAGAACCCAGTTAAACAAATGAGACAAAAATATTATACTTGGTCATTTATTTATTGAGGAAAATGATCCAATATTACATATCTGTGAGTGGCAAAAGTATGTGAACCTCTAGGATTAGCAGTGAATTTTAAGGTGAAATTAGAGTCAGGTGTTTTCAATCAATGGGATGATAATCAGGTGTGAGTGGGCACCCTGTTTTATTTAAAGAACAGGGATCTATCAAAGTCTGATCTTCACAACACATGTTTGTGGAAGTGTATCATGGCATGAACAAAGGAGATTTCTGAGGACCTCAGAAAAAGCGTTGTTGATGCTCATCAGGCTGGAAAAGGTTACAAAACCATCTCTAAAGAGTTTGGACTCCACCAATCCACAGTCAGATTGATTGTGTACAAATGGAGGAGATTAAAGACCATTGTTACCCTCCCCAGGAGTGGTCGACCAACAAAGATCACTCCAAGAGCAAGGCGTGTAATAGTAGGTGAGGTCACAAAGGACCCCAGGGTAACTTCTAAGCAACTGAAGGCCTCTCTCACATTGGCTAATGTTAATGTTCATGAGTCCACCATCAGGAGAACACTGAACAACAATGGTGTGCATGGTAGGGTTGCAAGGAGAAAGCCACTGCTCTCCAAAAGAACATTGCTGCTCATCTGCAGTTTGCTAAAGATGATGTGGACAAGCCAGAAGGCTATTGGAAAAATGTTTTGTGGATGGATGAGATCAAAATAGAAATTTTTGGTTTAAATGAGAAGCATTATATTTGGAGAAAGGAAAACACTGCATTCCAGCATAAGAACCTTATCCCATCTGTGAAACATGGTGGTGGTAGTATCATGGTTTGGGCCTGTTTTGCTGCATCTGGGCCAGGACGGCTTGCCATCATTGATGGAAGAATGAATTCTGAATTATACCAGCAAATTCTAAAGGAAAATGTCAGGACATCTGTCCATGAACTGAATCTCAAGAGAAGGTGGGTCATGCAGCAAGACAATGACCCTAAGCACACAAGTCGTTCTACCAAAGAATGGTTAAAGAAGAATAAAGTTAATGTTAGCCGGTGTGCAGGACTGATCAACAGTTACCGCAAACGTTTAGTTGCAGTTATTGCTGCACAAGGGGGTCACACCAGATACTGAAAGCAAAGGTTCACATACTTTTGCCACTCACAGATATGTAATATTGGATCATTTTCCTCAATAAATAAATGACCAAGTATAATATTTTTGCCTCATTTGATTAACTGGGTTCTCTTTATCTACTTTTAGGACTTGTGTGAAAATCTGATGATGTTTTAGGTCATATTTATGCAGAAATATAGAAAATTCTAAAGGGTTCACAAACTTTCAAGCACCACTGTATGTTCCCTCTGGGTGATATTATTCGTAAGCATTGTATTAGTTTCCACTGTTATGCTGATGACACACAGTTGTATGTTTCTGCAAAACCTGATGAGAGACACCAGCTTAATGGAATTGAGGAATGTGTGAAGGACATTAGACACTGGATGCTTATTAACTTCCTTCTGCTTAACTCTGACGAGACTGAAGTACTTGTACTCGGACCACATGCAGCTAGAAGTAAGTTTTCTGATTCCACAGTGACTCTGGATGGCCTTTCTGTTTCTTCACGTGCAGCAGTAAAAGACCTCGGAGTGATTATTGACCCCAGTCTTTCATTCGAAACTCACATTGATAACATCACCCGGATAGCTTTCTTTCATCTCAGAAATATTGCTAAGATAAGAAATTTAATGTCAGTACATGACGCGGAAAAACTAGTTCATGCTTTTGTTACCTCCAGGTTG
This sequence comes from Neoarius graeffei, assembly GCF_027579695.1. Lineage (NCBI taxonomy): Eukaryota > Metazoa > Chordata > Actinopteri > Siluriformes > Ariidae > Neoarius > Neoarius graeffei. The sequence goes on along the minus strand of NC_083573.1, from coordinate 112,955,429 downwards.
GATTATTGTAATGCCTTACTGTCTGGATGTTCCAATAAGTGCATAAACAAGCTCCAGTTAGTTCAAAATGCAGCAGTAAGAGTCCTTACTAGAACTAGAAAATATGACCCCATCACCCCTGTCTTATCCACACTGCATTGGCTCCCAATCAAATTTCATATTGATTATAAAATACTACTATTGACCTTTAAAGCACTGAATGGTCTCGCACCACAGTACCTGAGTGAACTTCTGCTCCTCTATGACCCGCCACGCCTACTTAGATCAAAAGGTGCAGGCTATCTGCTGGTACCTCGTATAGTGAAGGCTCCATCAGGGGGCAGAGCCTTTTCTTACAAAGCCCCACAGTTATGGAACAGCCTTCCAAGTAGCGTTCAGGAATCAGACACAGTCTCAGTGTTTAAGTCTCGGCTGAAAACAGATCTGTTTAGTCAAGCCTTGTGTTAATGGTGTTTATGAGGTAAAGGAGTAGATCTGGAGGGTCATCAGACAGAGTGTTTTGGTAAACTGGGATGTATGGATGCTGTCAGTCCCCACTCGCTTGCTCACTCGAGTTTGTTGACGGTGTAGTGGCTGCTGCTTTATGTCCCGGGGCCCCTCATGCCTGTGTTACCTTCTGGCTCTCCCCTTTTAGTTATGCTGTCATAGTTAGTTTCCGGAGTCCCTGCTTGTACTCAGTGCAATATGTATACTGCTCCTACTTATTGAGGTGACATTGGGCATACCTAACAACCTGTGTTTTCTCTCTTCCCCCCCCCCCCCCAAATCTGTCCCTCTGAGTTACATGTCAGTCCTGGGATCGAGATGCTGAACCTCTTCTGCTCCTCGGACCTGCCTGATCCATCCTGGTGCCCTGTGTCTGTTTGGAGTCTCATCACATCGCTCCTGTGGAGGACGGCCCCATGTGGACAGTTGAAAGTCACACCTGGAGGACGCTCTGGACTCTTACAGTAATGCTTTTATGGCTGAGGACTACAGTTGACTTGCTAACTTTAGGACTGCAGTTGTCATGAACAGTTTTGCACTCAAGTTTCCATCAATGAAGAGTTTATAACATCAACAAAACTGACTTCATGTTAAAACTGTTAATGTTATAGTCAGGCTGTCTGTTGTTGCCCAAATGAGGATGGGTTCCCTTTTGAGTCTGGTTCCTCTCGAGGTTTCTTCCTCATGGCGTCTGAGGAAGTTTTTCCTTGCCACCGTTGCCACAGGCTTCATCATTGGGGATAGATTAGGGATAAAATTAGCTCATGTTTTAAGTCGTTCAAATTCTGTAAAGCTGCTTTGCGACAATGTTTATTGTTAAAAGCGCGATACAAATAAACTTGACTTGACTACAAGAAGTCCATAAAATTGAAAGATTAAAAAATAAAAGCTTTTCTCTCTTATTCCACTAGAGGGCAATATGGGGTCACTTTTCATTAGATGAACAAGAAAACAAAGCTTTCCACCGCCACCATGTCTCCTTCCAAAAGATCTAATTCAGAGTCTGAAGAAATCTTAACTTTAACGTTTTCTTTACTTGTAAATAATTTTGCAAAATCTACTGATTATTCCCCACTTCAATATAAACGATTGCTGGGCTGTTATTTGGAGCTAATTTGTAAAATATTAATTCCATTTAGACAGATAAATGTATAATAGTAAAGCCATGTTTTGGTAATGAATTGCAGGGCCTTAATGTACTGTGTATGTGATACATGTTCAATCTGTACCTTTGAGATGAAAGCAGATAAACGAACACAAAATTTGTCATGTTTTAGGTCACTTAACAGATTTTTCTTTTGGTCCAACGTTCATGACATTAGACTAGGTCATATCGTCTCTTACATAAAATAAATTTTTACTCTGTGTGTGTGTGTGTGTGTGTGTGTGTGTACCTGGTGTTCCCCCACTATTCCAGTGGTTAAAGGCACAGCAGACGACGGCGTACTCTCCCGGCTCCAGCATCACATCACAGCCTACAAACTTCTTCACCGCGCGCTTACTGTGAGCGAGTAACCGGCCGAGCGTCAGCTTATTCCCGCTGGAGAACGAGGCCCGGAACACCATGATACAGAGATCCAACAGGTGATTATCAGCAGAGTCAGAACGTCTGGGATAAGGAGGGAACAGAGAGAAACCAGGGAACAGGAAAGTTAAGAAATGCTAAATAGGACAAATAAATCTTGTGATTCACAAATAGAGATCTACACCCTCAAAGAGAAATAATTATTAGGTAAAACAATCACTCTACAATGTTAAACTGAAATAATTAATGGCTAAAGGGCAATTCCATGTAAATGTCAACCTCACCGTGCAAAAATAAAGCAACATGTAATACATCAAAACCACTCCCAGAGATATCACCTAGGCCTGTATTTTACAGATGTGAATAAGTTGAACCAATTTGTAACCAACCTAATATGTCACTGTCAGTCTTTCTTTCTTATAATGTAAACCCCAAGCTAAAATCAACTTTGATCATGTACAATTCTATATTATTGCCACAAGCCACAGAAATGTATGCTAAAATCCACAAAACAGCAAAACAATAGCCATCCTAAATATTATTTAAGAACTTTGATAGTTTTAGCGGATATTTAGAGAGTTTTTCAAAGGGTTATGGTGGTTAAATTGCTGATTTTCTAAACATATGCCATGTCTATTTCAGACGCGTCACATCCATAACGGAATTTCGTCACATCCATAACGCTGACTTTTCCTTCCGAAACTCTGCATGAAATACAAAATATTTTAAACAAAGATTTTTTAATATTCACCTTGGACCCCTCTATCAAATGGATATCTCCATTTCGACATTAGAGTTTGATAAAAATGTACAGTCACCCAAGAAAAGTGATACTTTTTCTGTCACATCCATAACGCATCTTTTATTGGCGTTTTCTGGCATGCCCTAGATGTACTATGGGAATTGTTCTTGTTCTATCACTTCTCCAGTATGCTACAGCCTTAAAATATGCAACACCTGTTTAAATACTGGGAGACAATAAAACATGCACTGGGTCATTTGTTGCCATTTTGAGTTCAAGTGTCACGTCCATAACGCTGGAATTGCTCTAAAATAAGTAAATGAATAAATGTCCACATGAATCAAGCAAATACCTCCAGCATAAAACAAAGAATGTGTGTGCAAAATTAAAACTGAGTCTATGTACAAACCCCATTTCCAGAAAAGTTGGGATATTTTCCGAAATGCAATAAAAACAAAACTCTGATTTGTAAATTGACATGAATCTTTATTTAACTGACAAAAGTCGAAAGAAAAGATTTTCAATAGTTTTACTGACCAAATTAACTGTATTTTGTAAATATAAACCAAGTTAGAATTTGATGCCTGTAACAAACAAACAAAAAAAAGTTGGGACAGAGGCGTTATTACCACTGTGTTACGTCTCCCTTCCCTTAATAACACTTTAATCCTGTGGGATCTGAGGATTCTAATTGTTGCAGTTTTGCAAGTGGAATTTTTGTCCGTTCTTTGCTTGGTACAAGCCTTCAGCTGCTCAACAGTCTGTGGTCTCTGTTGTCCGATTCTCCTCTTCGTGATGTGCCATTCATTCTCAATAGGAGACAGATCTGGACTGGCAGCAGGCCAGTCAAGCACATGAACTCTGCATCTCCAAAGCCAAGCTCTTGTAGCCCGTGCAGAATGAGGCCTGCCACTGTCCTGCTCAAATAAGCATGGACTTCCTGGGAAGAAACGTTGCCCTGATCAGTATGTCTCTCTAAAATCCCAATATATGCCCCAATATATCAATGGTACCTTCACACACATGTAACTTCCCCATGCCATGGGCACTGATGCCCCCCATACCATCACAGATGGTGGCCATTACACCTTTCTCCAATAGTGTTTCTCAACCAGTGGGCTGCAAATTTTTGAAAAGACTCAAGCGCGCAAAGGCGTGACAAAGTGTTCACCTACTGTGTGACCACAACTTTTAGCTCACAAGTATATCGCCACCAAAATGCCTCATTTTTATCGATAACCCATTGCAAAGCTTTGTGAGCTGAAGTGTGACCATAGTTTAATGAGATGGATGTGACATCAGATGAAGACCAACAATTGTACCCTACTATAAGTAAAAAATTAACTTCAACTTGAAAAAAAATTTGCGGCCCACTGGTCAGAGACGTATTCATCCAGGCAACGTTTCTTCCCAGGAAGTCCATGCTTATTTGAGCAGGACAATGGCAGGCCTCATTCTGCACGGGCTACAAGAGCTTGGCTTTGGAGACGCAGAGTTAATGTGCTTGACTGGCCTGCTGCCAGTCCAGATCTGTCTCCTATTGAGAATGAATGGCACATCACGAAGAGGAGAATCGGACAACAGAGACCACAGACTGTTGAGCAGCTGAAGGCTTGTACCAAGCAAAGAACGGACAAAAATTCCACTTGCAAAACTGCAACAATGAGAATCCTCAGATCCCACAGGATTAAAGTGTTATTAAGGGAAGGGAGACGTAACACAGTGGTAATAACGCCTCTGTCCCAACTTTATGTTTGTTTGTTACAAGGCATCAAATTCTAACTGTGTTTATATTTACAAAATACAGTTAATTTGGTCAGTAAAACTATTGAAAATCTTTTCTTTCGACTTTTGTCAGTTAAATAAAGATTCATGTCAATTTACAAATCACAGATTTTTGCTTTAATTGCATTTTGGAAAATATCCCAACTTTTCTGGAAATGGGGTTTGTACATATACTGTGCGTGCGTGTGTGTGTGCATGTGTGTGTGTGTGTGTGTGTGTGTGTGTGTGTGTGTACCTGCTCCCCTCCTGGAACAACGCGAACTCCAGGTCAGTTCTCTCCAGGACAGTCAGAGCGCTCACTGTGATTGGTCCACTCGCCCTGCTGGGAAACGAACCTTGTACACGCACCTCATGCCAGTCTGAGTGTATCTTACAGATATCCACTGAGTCAAAGTACCTACACACACAGACGGAGGTTATAGATACATGTCTGTTGTGGATATGAATAAATCATGAGTTGAAAGGAGTGGCTGTCTATATTTCACTCCTGCAGTGTTGTGTGTGAGACTCTGACTACTAGTTCAGTACGATATCGAAACCGATCATTAGTTCGGTATCTTGGCAATAGGTCTTATCAGTTCGGTATCATATGGATATTACTAATCAGTTCATTACTTTATATTTATCAGTAAATTCTGATGCGTGTGTCAGATGTACTGATTTACTGTCTAACCAGATGGAGTCTTTACTGATGGATTGGTAAAATTGGTGTATTGATGTTTTAAAAGTACTGATTACTGACTTGATAAAGTCTCCATACTCCATCCAGAACACTCCCTCGCTGCTGCCATGAGCCATCAGTTCATGTCTCAAGTGCTGTGGCCAATCAGGCCACTCATCTGACCATGAACCGTTCCAGGAGAACCGTCCCCATGGGTTCCGCAGACGCAGTAGCCTGGAACAGAGACAAAACAATATAAGGGTCAGCAAAAGCCAGCAAGAATATTGTAAAACAAATGAATCTAGAATCTTACAGTATTTCAGAACCCCAGAGAAGGCAACTTTACAAACAGTAAACAAAAAAGAAGAAAAACCATACAAAGAAAAGGAACTCATCTCATCTGATTATCTCTAGCCGCTTTATCCTGTTCTACAGGGTCGCAGGCAAGCTGGAGCCTATCCCAGCTGACTACGGGCGAAAGGCGTGGTTCACCCTGGACAAGTCACCAGGTCATCACAGGGCTGACACATAGACACAGACAACCATTCACACTCACATTCACACCTACGCTCAATTTAGAGTCACCAGTTAACCTAACCTGCATGTCTTTGGACTGTGGGGGAAACCGGAGCACCCGGAGGAAACCCACGCGGACACGGGGAGAACATGCAAACTCCACACAGAAAGGCCCTCGCCGGCCCCGGGGCTCGAACCCGGACCTTCTTGCTGTGAGGCGACAGCGCTAACCACTACACCACCGTGCCGCCCCAGAAAAGGAACTATTGCTAAAAAAAAAGCTTTTTTTTCCTCCTCCCCTCCCCACCCCATATCTTATTCTTTTTATATTTGTATATGTAAATACTTAATTTATTTTAATTTATTTAGAAGTTTTCTCTATTTCTTTTCTCTGTTTATCTGTAATGATGCTGCTGGAATCTTAATTTCCCTGAGGGAACCCGCCCAAAGGGATCAATAAAGTTTAATCTAATCTAATCTAATCTAATCTAATCTAATCTAATCTAATCTAATCTAATCTAATCTAATCTAAAAGAAAGTATAGCTACAGTGGGGAAAATAAGTATTTGATACACTGACGATTTTGCAAGTTTTCCCACTTACAAAGAATGGAGAGGTCTGTATTTTTTATCATTGGTACACTTCAACTGTGAGAGACAGAATCTAAAAAAAAAAATCCAGAAAATCACACTCTATGATTTTTAAATAATTAATTTGCATTTTATTGCATGAAATAAGTATTTGATCACCTACCAACCAGCAAGAATTCTGGCTCTCACAAACCTGTTGGTTTTTCTTTAAGAAGCCTTCCTATTCTCCACTCATTACCTCTATTAACTGCACCTGTTTGAACTCGTTACCTGTATAAAACACACCTGTCCACACACTCAATCAATCAGACTGCAACCTCTCCACCATGGGCAAGACCAAAGAGCTGTCTAAGGACACCAGGGACAAAACTGTAGACCTGCACGAGGCTGGGATGGGCTACAGGACAATAGGCAAGCAGCTTGGTGAGAAGGCAACAGCTGTTGGCACAATTATTAGAAAATGGAAGAAACTCAAGATGACTGTCAATCTCCCTCAGTCTGGGGCTCTACGCAAGATCTCGCCTCGTGGGGTATCAATGATCATGAGAAAGGTGAGGGATCAGCCCAGAACTACACGGGAGGACCTGGTCAATGACCTGAAGAGAGCTGGGACCACAGTCTCAAAGATTACCATTAGTAACACACTACGCAGTCATGGATTAAAATCCTGCAGCGTTTTCTCCAATAGGCATAAGACGTTTTCCCGGATAGATTATATTTTTCTTAGCCCAACATTAATTGCTAGACATATATCCATTACCATTTTACCAATTCTACTATCTGATCATTCTGCAACGTTGATCTGCCCAGCATTAAGACAAAGGCCCCCAGGTGGCGTTTAAACACATCTTTACTAACTAACTCTAGTTTTATTAGTTCACTCAAAAATCAATTAAAAGATTTTTTAGATATTAGCACAAAGGAATGCTCCAATCCACAAATTTTATGGGAGGCCACAAAGTGCTTTATTCGTGGTTTCTGTATTTCATTCTCCTCAACTCTAGCTAAAACAAAAGCTTCCCAGATCACAAATCTTGAAAACAAAATAGAATCGTTAGAGAACTTACAAAAACATAGCTTCTCAGACGAGCAGTCTAAACTGCTGACATCTTTGAAAAATGAACACAAGACGCTGTCTGTATCAAAGGCGGAATTTATGCTGCATAGACTTAGACAAAAGTACTACTTTGATTCAGAGAGACCTAGTCACCTGCTGGCTCTTATGCTTAAGGAATGTGAAACAAAAGCTCACATCCCAGCAATAAATAAGCCTGATGGCAAAATTACAACCAATCCGCAGGCCATCAGTCATACTTTTTCAACATTTTATGAAAATCTATACAAATCAGAGATTGCTCATGACGATGCTACTTGTAAACATTTTCTTGACAAATTGGAACTTCCCTGCCTTGAACAAACAGACCAAGATGATCTGGAAGCTGTGTTGAATCTGGATGAACTACACAGAGCTTTGAAATGTCTCAATAAAGGCAAATCACCTGGTTTGGATGGCCTCCCACCAGAGCTTTATGTAGAACTTTGGGACATGGTGGGCACACTCATACTTGATTCATTTAATTTTGCAATCAAGAGTGGGACCTTTCATAGAGACCAAAAAACAGCACTCATCACCTTAACCTTGAAAAAGGGAAAAGATCCATTGGAATGCTCTAGTTTTAGACCAATATCCTTACTTACAAGTGATCTTAAGATATATGCCAAAGTTCTTGCTCTGTGCCTGGAAAAGGTTATTCAATCTCTAGTCAGTGAAGACCAAACAGGCTTCATCAAGGGACGCTATGCATCTGACAACATGAGAAGGCTGCTACACATTATACAGTGGTGCTTGACAGTTTGTGAACCCTTTAGAATTTTCTATATTTCTGCATAAATATGACCTAAAACATCATCAGATTTTCACACAAGTCCTAAAAGTAGATAAAGAGAACCCAGTTAAACAAATGACACAAAAATATTATACTTGGTCATTTATTTATTGAGGAAAATGATCCAATATTACATATCTGTGAGTGGCAAAAGTATGTGAACCTCTAGGATTAGCAGTGAATTTTAAGGTGAAATTAGAGTCAGGTGTTTTCAGTCAGTGGGATGACAATCAGGTGTGAGTGGGCACCCTGTTTTATTTAAAGAACAGGGATCTATCATGACCATAACCATATGGTCATGAGCTTTGGGTAATGACAGAAAGAACAAGATCGCGGATACAAGCGGCTGAAATGAGTTTCCTTCGCAGGGTGGCTGGGTGCTCCCTTAGAGATAGGGTGAGAAGCACAGTCACTCGGGAGGAGCTCGGAGTAGAGCCGCTGCTCCTCCACATCGAGAGAAACCAGCTGAGGTGGCTCGGGCATCTTTTTTGGATGCCTCCTGGACGCCTCCCTGGGGAGGTGTTCCAGGCATGTCCCCCCGGGAGGAGACCCCAGGGAAGACCCAGGACATGCTGGAGGGACTATGTCTCTCGGCTGGCCTGGGAACGCCTCGGTGTTCTTCCCGAGGAGCTGGCCGAGGTGTCTGGGGAAAGGGAAGTTTGGGCTTCCATGCTTAGACTGCTGCCTCTGCAACCCGGTCCCGGATAAGCGGAAGAAGACGAGACGAGACGACGAGACGGGATCTATCAAAGTCTGATCTTCACAACATGTTTGTGGAAGTGTATCATGGCACGAACAAAGGAGATTTCTGAGGACCTCAGAAAAAGCGTTGTTGATGCTCATCAGGCTGGAAAAGGTTACAAAAGCATCTCTAAAGAGTTTGGACTCCACCAATCCACAGTCAGACAGATTGTGTACAAATGGAGGAAATTCAAGACCATTGTTCCCCTCCCCAGGAGTGGTCGACCAACAAAGACCACTCCAAGAGCAAGGCATGTAATAGTCGGCGAGGTCACTGATGACCCCAGGGGAACTTCTAAGCAACTGAAGGCCTCTCTCACATTGGCTAATGTTAATTTTCATGAGAACACTGAACAACAATAGTGTGCATGGCAGGGTTGCAAGGAGAAAGCCACTGCTCTCCAAAAAGAACATTGCTGCTCGTCTGCAGTTTGCTAAAGATCATGTGGACAAGCCAGAAGGCTACTGGAAATTTTTTTTGTGGATGGATGAGACCAAAATAGAACTTTTTGGTTTAAATGAGAAGCATTATGTTTGGAGAAAGGAAAACACTGCATTCCAGCATAAGAACCTTATCCCATCTGTGAAACATGGTGGTGGTAGTATCATGGTTTGGGCCTGTTTTACTACATCTGGGCCAGGACGGCTTACCATCATTGATGGAACAATGAATTCTGAATTATACCAGCGAATTCTAAAGGAAAATGTCAGGACATCTGTCCATGAACTGAATCTCAAGAGAAGGTGGGTCATGCAGCAAGACAACGACCCTAAGCACACAAGTCGTTCTACCAAAGAATGGTTAAAGAAGAATTAAGTTAATGTTTTGGAATGGCCAAGTCAAAGTCCTGACCTTAATCCAATCGAAATGTTGTGGAAGGACCTGAAGCGAGCAGTTCATGTGAGGAAACCCACCAACATCCCAGAGTTGAAGCTGTTCTGTACGGAGGAATGCGCTAAAATTCCTCCAAGCCGGTGTGCAGGACTGATCAACAGTTACCGCAAACGTTTAGTTGCAGTTATTGCTGCACAAGGGGGTCACACCAGATACTGAAAGCAAAGGTTCACATACTTTTGCCACTCACAGATATGTAATATTGGATCATTTTCCTCAATAAATAAATGACCAAGTATAATATTTTTGTCTCATTTGTTTAACTGGGTTCTCTTTATCTACTTTTAGGACTTGTGTGAAAATCTGATGTTGTTTTAGGTCATATTTATGCAGAAATATAGAAAATTCTAAAGGGTTCACAAACTTTCAAGCACCACTGTAGATGTGGCAGAGACACACCCAAATCCTTGTGCCGTATTTTCTCTTGACGCAGATAAAGCCTTTGATAGGATAGAGTGGAAATATATGTGGGCAGTATTACAACGTTTTGGTTTTAGACATAATTTTATAGCAATGATCAAGGTGCTACACCACTCACCTTTAGCAAGTGTTCTAACAGGGGACATAATCTCTTCTCCTTTTACCCTGCAGCGTGGAACAAGACAGGGGTGTCCACTTTCGCCACTTTTATTTTGTCTTTCTCTGGAACCTCTGGCACAAGCCATTAGGCAATCTACAGCTTCTCCGATGAAAATTGGTCATCATAACCATATTATGGGGCGGCACGGTGGTGTAGTGGTTAGCGCTGTCGCCTCACAGCAAGAAGGTCCGGGTTCGAGCCCCGGGGCCGGCGAGGGCCTTTCTGTGTGGAGTTTGCATGTTCTCCCCGTGTCCGCGTGGGTTTCCTCCGGGTGCTCCGGTTTCCCCCACAGTCCAAAGACATGCAGGTTAGGTTAACTGGTGACTCTAAATTGAGCGTAGGTGTGAATGTGAGTGTGAATGGTTGTCTGTGTCTATGTGTCAGCCCTGTGATGACCTGGCGACTTGTCCAGGGTGAACCCCGCCTCTCGCCCATAGTCAGCTGGGATAGGATCCAGCTTGCCTGCGACCCTGTAGGACAGGATAAAGCGGCTAGAGATAATGAGATGAGATGAGATGAGATGAGATGAGATAACCATATTATATCTCTGTATGCGGATGATATAATTTTGTTCTTAGATAACTTTGACACCTCTATTCACCCAGTCATTAAGGAATTCAGTCATTTCAGCAGCCTGTCAGGCTACAAAATTAATTGGACAAAATCTGCCCTTATGCATCTAAATAATATACACACAAACGCTCCTATTCCTAACTATAGACCCTTTTCAGTCACGTGACCTTCGTAAACGCGACCGCCATTTTGGACATGTAGTGGACTTCGGCTCGAATCAGTTTGAATGTGAGGAAGGCGACAAACGAAAAACATAAAAGAAAAAGGAGCGAGATGCAGAAAACACCTTCACTATCCAGTGACGTAGGGCATTTACAGGGCGAGCAGAGGGAGAGGTATTTGCAAAAATTGAGGTTAGCAGGCTTAGAGAACGACGTTTACCTGCTTCCACCAGGATTGTTCACTGACGTACGGAAGTACACGAAGCCCTCGTCTTTACCTGACTTCGGCCCACATGATCTGTATACCTATGTCGTTAAAAACCCATCGCCATACACATACACGCCGACGTCCGAGGTTCCGGAGCGCGCTCCGGCTTGCTCCAGGAGTGCTCCGGCCGAGGTTATGGAGCGCGCTGCTTAATTTGAGGGCAACCTCGGCCGGAGTGTGCTCCGGAACCTCGGCCGGAGCACTCCGGGACCAAGCCGGCGCGCGCTGCTTAATTTGAGGGGAACCTCAGCCAGAGCACTCCGGGAGCAAGCCGGCGCGCGCTGCTTAATTTGAGGGAGAGCAAGCCGGAGCACTCCAGAACCTCGGACGTTGGCTCCGGCAGCTATTTATACTGGATCCGGTGTAAATAGCTGCCGGATCATAATTACAGTAAACTAGTAAATACAGTAAAGGAAAAACTTGAGACTGAAAGGTTTTAACAGTCATCCAAATGACTGAACGTAAACATTGCCCCAGGGACATACCAGCTACTTGTTGACATTAGCTAGTCAACAATAGCTACTACAGAAGAACAAAGAGGTTACAATGGGTTATTTTAGCCTATTTGGTTACACACTCGCCGCCACAGAATGTTAACAGCAATGTAATGCCTTTTCTGGCTAATTTTATTCGTCTTACCTCCAACAAAGTGGTCACTAACAAGCGCTGGTATGCCGAGGGCTGCCAATCTGTTAATGGCCGCTATCCATCTTCTCTGTCGGGATCCGATAAAATGATAACCCTTGCCTTGTGTGTTGATGGTTACTACATCCAGGTGCACAACAATATAGTGGCATGATGGAAGTCTTGCTGAAAGTAAACACTTTCTTTGCTGCCGTTCCTCAATGCTGGCTGTGGTAAACTACTGGTAGTACACGTCCAAAATGGCGGCCGCGTTTGTCGTGACGTCACGTGAAAAGGGTGTATATTCAGACCAAAAGCTCTTTTACATATCTGGGCATTACAATCTATAAACACGTACATAAAATTAACAGAGACAACTTTAACACTATGCTAAGCAAAATAAAATCAGACATCCACAGATGGAGGAATCTAAAGACGTCTCTTCAAGGTAGAATTAGCACAGTGAAAATGAATATATTGCCCCATCTCAACTTCCTTTTCTTTATGCTACCGCTCTGCCCTCCTCCAAACTATTTTAAAGACAGTAACACCATGGTTTCACGTTTTATTTGGGATGGGAGACGGCCTAGGGTCCGTTTAACTACACTGCAACGACCCAAACTGCTGGGGGGTTTGGAAATACAAAACTTTGATCTTTATTATTGGGCTTTTCAGATCAAAGCACTCAGCACATGGGTTGACCCACAGTCTACCACTTCATGGAAATCGACTGAACCTGCTAAAATATTACCACGCAAGCTGCAAGACATCCTACTCTCTAATGTAACAAACAAAACGATTAAAAATAATTTTGGGCCCATCATTGCGAATTCTATACAGGTGTGGAAGAAAGCAGAACATTGGATGGATGCACCCTGTAAATTCTGTCAGAACACACCGCTATGGCATAACCCGAGGTTATTATGCGGTAATAAGCCATTTCATCAGCCATCTCTTGGAGTAAATACGTTAGGTGATAGATATGACATTCAAGATCTTTGTTCCATACAAGACTTAAGAACACGCTTCTCTCTTCCTGTGTCCTCTTATTTTGTTTACTTTCAACTAAGATCTGCCCTAAAAACGTACGGAGTTCCCTGGGATTCTCCTCTCCCCTCACATCCCATGTTACGATGGACTGCACCATTACTGAGCAGATCATCTGTCTCTTTAAAGATCTGATGACACGTTTTTGACATCTTTGGCGATGTTTTATAACATAAAAAGTAATTCCCGATGATCCATATATTAATTCACGAAGGCGCCTATTTTACAAGTTATGATAAAAAACGCGGCTATTTGGGCAAATTTGACGGGGCTGCAGCACCCAGGAGACGAAAGAGGAGGGGGAGCTATATGACGTCAGCGAAAGAATCTTCCTCCTCACTTACCAGTTTGTTGTTGATGCAACAGGTGTTCAGTTTGTCATTATTAGTATTATTATTATACTAGTGCTGTCAAAAATGTCGCGTTATTAACGCGTTAACTTGACTCAATTTTAACGGCGATAATTTTTTTATCGCGAGATTAACGCTCTGTGACATGATGCCACGCCCCGCACAGCCAGAGTCCTCTGCCCTCCCCCGAAGAGCCACGGTGCTCGGCTTAGGTTTCGTTTTCCCATCGGCGGCTCCAGCCCCACTTTGCAGTGGCTGTGACAAGACGCGTTATGCTCTGCAATAAAAAAAAAACATTGGTACAACCAGTGTTCGAACTATGCCGATATTTTCGGGGGGGGGTCCCTTATTTTCACTTGGGGGGGGGTGCTTGCGCTTGTCTCAGAGCGCGGCTCTCCATCGCGCGCTCACTTCGGATATGCAAATGCTTCCCGTTACACACGATTGCTATGTCAATAAACATCATTTTGCCAATATTTTAGAGACCCCCAACATTTCCCAAGTCATGTTTTCAAGGGATCTCATGTCTGTTTCAGGGGATCTCGGATCCCCCGAGTACCCCCGTAGTTCGAACGGTGAGCAAGCCCATTCACTTTTTTATGCTGATAAGAGAATTACAATGATTTTTCATGTGACAAAAATGTGCGATTAAATTGCGATTAATCGCGAGTTAACTATGACAGTCGCGACATTAATCGCGATTAAATATTTTAATCGCTTGACAGCACTATATTATACATTTTATATATATATATATATATATATATAGAGAGAGAGAGAGAGAGAGTTATTATGCCTTCGCGTTGTGTTGCCGGCTTTTGCTCCAAAACCCACAAGGATGGGGTAAGTTTATTCAAGTTTCCCAGAGATCCCGAGCTGCATGTGAAGTGGGTGAAGCAAGTCAGGCGCACTCGTGACAAGTGGGAGCCCTCACCAACATCCGTCCTGTGCTCTGAACACTTCGATTTGGATTGTTTTGACACCCTTCCCAGCTTAAAGATCTGATGACACGAACATGACTCTATGCAATTTCTTAAATAAACTATACAACATGGCAAACATGTTAGATTTCTGTTATAATTACGTGAAAAGAAGCTGTTGTTACGCGAATATCCAACTTTTAATTGCACAGCGCAAGAAAACTGGGTCTAGCCGGTTTTCTAGCCATAAACTAGAAGACGTGCCTGCCAATATTATCCTAAATGTATCACGGATCAGGCATAGTCGTAAGCTTATTCTGTTAGCCGTTTGCATGCTCCATTAGGAACCATGTATTCAGTGTAGCATACGGCTTACATGATATAAGCAGTGTTTACACATGCAAGACAACAATACACAATATTAAAATATTGATTCCATAACATTTTGAACAAATATGGGTTGACCTACCAATCCTTGTTATCCAACCTTGTGGTGTTCAATGCTGGGCCGTCTGCCTGTCCGCTGTCCATCTCGGGGTCGGAGTCGCTCTCAGATTGCACAGTAACAGGTTCAAACCTGTACGGTTGGATGCACCCGTGTTCGTCATCACTAGATTCTTCCCATCTATCCCACTCACAGCACAATTCTAGACTCCCAGAAGAGGAAGAGCTAGCACTAGAGAGTTCACCGGCGTTTTCATGCGCCATTTCCATTGAGTAGAACCAGAGTAGAACAGCCAGTGAACCGCAGCGTGTTCTCCCGCTGACGTCACAGCATGGCCGCGAGCCACGGACCCAGTTTTCTTGCGCTGTGCAATTAAAAGTTGGATATTCGCGTAACAACAGCTTCTTTTCACGTAATTATAACAGAAATCTAACATGTTTGCCATGTTGTATAGTTTATTTAAGAAATTGCATAGAGTCATGTTCGTGTCATCAGATCTTTAATATATAGTTCACTGATACGGCACAAGGCCAATTGAATCCATATGGAACAGGGAGCTGGGGAGTTTGAATATAGACTTAGATTGGGAGAGAATATGGTGTAATTTAAGTATGACTTCTAAGAACCTAGCTCACCAACTAATTCACTTCAAAACCATACACAGAGCCTACATCACACTCTATAAGAGATTCCGGATGAAATTGCAAGTTACTTATAACTGTCATATGTGTAACACTGCTTCACCAGGAGCATTCTTACACATGTTTTGGGATTGTCCAGTTATCTCTAAGTTCTGGTCTCATGTAAACTCAGTGTTAGTGGATATACTTAACATTGTGTATGTTCCTAATCCTGGTTTCTGTCTCCTGAATGACAATTCTGATATCAATCTAAAACAAATTCAGTTCAAAATGGTATTCTAAGGGTTTACCTCTGCAAACAATTCTGAAAAACTGGTTTACTCCGGATTTGCATATGAAATCATTCTGGATTCATAGCCTTGTCAATATTGTCAACCTTGAACATACAACTGCACGACTTAATAAGGTGCAACCAGTGACTGTTCAAGCTTGGAACTCTTTCTCATCCAAGATAATCTCTTGGGCTAAGGTCAACAGCAATTAGACAATCTGCTCTCGTGATCTACCTGCTGAAAAAGTCTGTAATGTATGTACTGTCTTACCAACCTGATATTTTTTCTTTTTTTCTCATTTAACATGTGCCTTTTGATATGTCTGTAACCCCCCCCCTTTTTGAATAAGCAATAAAATGTTGATCAAAAAAAAAAAAAAAATCCTGCAGTGTGAGCAAGGTCCCCCTGCTCAAGCCAGCACATGTCCAGGCCCATCTGAAGTTTGCCAATGACCATCTGGATGATCCAGAGGAGGCATGGGAGAAGGTCATGTGATCATATGAGACCAAAATAGAGCTTTTTGGTATAACCTCCACTCGCTGTGTTTGGAGGAAGAAGGAGGATGAGTACAACCCCAAGAACACCATCCCAACCGTGAAGCATGGGGGTGGAAACATCATACTTTGGGGGTGCTTTTCTGCAAAGGGGGCAGGACGACTGCACCGTATGGAGGGGAGGATGGATGGGGCCATGCATCGCGAGATTTTGGGCAACAACCTCCTTCCCTCAGTAAGAGCATTGAAGATGGGTCGTGGCTGGGTCTTCCAGCATGACAATGACCTGAAACACACATCCAGGGCAACTAAGGAGTGGCTCCGTAAAAAGTATTTCAAGGTCCTGGAGTGGCCTAGCCCGTCTCCAGACCTGAACCCAATAGAAAATCTTTGGAGGGAGCTGAAACTCCGTGTTGCCCAGCGACAGCCCCGAAACCTGAAAGATCTGGAGAAGATCTGTATGGAGGAGTGGGCCAAAATCCCTGCTGCAGTGCGTGCAAACCTGGTCAAGAACTACAGGAAACATCTGACCTCTGTAATTGTAAACAAAAGCTTCTGTACCAAATATTAAGTTCTGTTTTTCTATTGTATCAAATACTTATTTCATGCAATAAAATGCAAATTAATTATTTAAAAATCATACAATGTGATTTTCTGGATTTTTTTTTTAGATTCTGTCTCACAGTTGAAGTGTACCTACGATAAAAATTACAGACCTCTCCATTCTTTGTAAGTGGGACAACTTGCAAAATCGGCAGTGTATCAAATACTTATTTTCCCCACTGTAGCTACAGTCTTGCAGAATAGCACAATCTGTACCCACGTAGACCATTCTGGAATTCTGTGGAATAAATCCCCTAGAATACTGGACAACAGAATAATCTGGAAGTCTGAAAACCACAACAATGCAGGATGATGAGAAGAATGATACAAAATCCTGTCATACAGACCCAGGTCTAGAACCCTGCAAAATATTACTGAATTGAATCTTGCAAAACAAATTCTTGCAGAAGAGAATCTGTAGTCTATAGTCCTACGCAACAGAAAACCTAAAAACATGGCAACAAAATGATTTAAAAACATGCAGGACAAGATGCAAAGCAGAATCTAGACAACGTATTGATAATGTGTGCGTTTTACCCGCACTACTTAGACTGATGAGAAGATTAATCAAAAATCTTGTTGTGCAGAACAAATTCTAGAACCTTGCAAAGCATGACTACACAGACTCTTGCTGCTCAGAAGAACCTATACCCCTGCACCACACAAAAACCCTCACTGTGTGGACTAACGTGCAGGATCTAGGACAGAAGCTACAAAAGTATGTCATGTGTCTATTACCTGAAAAACGAAACAGAATCTTGGCATACAGAATCACTTTTAGAACCTTGCAAAGGATTATTATCTAGAATCTTTCAGAACAAGACAACCTATGCCACTGCAGAACAGAAACCCTCTAAAACTGTGCGGAAGGGAACTGCTTATATAATATTGGGGGCAAGAGAATGATCTAAAAACATGCAGAACAAAATCTAGAAAAACGTTTGCGCTGTGTTAGTTACCTATAGCCTTGAACATCCCTGACATCCAGAATGGAGTAGGCATGTCGTGGACGGAGCCCCAGAGACTCATATACGGCATCATCCACCTTCATGTTCCCACCACCACATGACGCCCCCATCAGGAAACTTCAAGAAATAATCCAATCACAAACAAAATCCAACCATGATGACCAGTGAGGTGAAGAATAATGTAAACAAGTCTGGACTAGTACTCTGTGTGTGTTTTACCCAGCCTCCTTGGAGCTGATCATCTTGGCCCAGATGAGGTCGGTGTCGATGGGTTCCTCACGCGGATTGGTGTTGTTCACCTGCAGGTTGAGGCTGTCGCATGGCGCTCCAGTCAGAGTGGCCAAACCCTCGATGGCTCGACCGGCCTGCAGGGCAAAATACGAACCGTGCAGCTTTGCTAATGCCTTCTCTATTAGAGCCACCCACAACTGTCTCCTCTGAGCCTGGAGAGATAGAGATAGAGAGAGACAGAAAGAGAAGAAAACAGACAAGATAGACAGAAGCAGACAGAGAGTGATGGACAGTGAGATAGACAGAGAGAAAGAGATTGAGAAAGAACAACAGAGAGATGGGAGACAGAAAAACAGAGCCCGAAATTACTACTACAACCCCTGGCAAAAAGTATGGAATCACCAGTCTTGGATGAGCACTCATTCACACATTTTATTCTGTAGAACAAACTCAGATCACAAACATGATACAATAATAAAGTCATTCCAAAGTGCACCTTCTTGGCCTTCAGAAACACTAAAAGAAATGAAGAAAAAACATTGTGGAAGTCAGTAAATGTTACTTTTATAGACCAAGCACAGGGAAAAAAATATGGAATCATGAAAAACAGACAAACAAAAGAACATTCAAAACACATCACTAGTACTTAGTTGCACCACCTCTGGCTTTTATAACGGCTTGCAGTCTCTTAGGCATGGACTTGATGAGTGACAAACAGTATTCTTCATCAATCTGGTGCCAACTCTCTTTGACTGCAGTTGCCAGATCAGCTTTGCAGGCCGGAGCCTTATCGTGGACCATTTTTTTCCATTTCCACCACAAGTTTTCTATTGGGTTGAGATCTGGACTATTTGCAGGCCATGACATTGACTGGATGTGTCTTTCGCCAAGGAATGCTTTCACCGTTTTTGCTCTATGGCACGATGCATTGTCATCTTGGAAAATTATTTCATCATCCCCAAACATCTTTTCAATTGAAGGGATAAGAAAACTGTCCAAAATGTCAATGTAAACCTGCGCATTTATTGAAGAAGTAACCACAGCCGTCTCCCCAGTGCCTTTGCCTGACATGCAGCCCCAGATCATCAAGGATTGTGGAAATTTGGATGTTTTCTTCAGGCAGTCCTCTTCATAAATCTCACTGGAACGGCACCAAACAAAAGTTCCAGCATCATCACCTTGTCCAATGCAGATTCGTGATTCATCACTGAAGATAACTTTCATCCAGTCATCCACAGTCCATGATTGCTTCTCCTTAGCCCATTGTAGTCTCGTTCTTTTCTGTTTAGGTGTCAGTGATGGTTTTCTTTTAGCTTTCCTAGATGAAAATCCCATTTCCTTTAGGCGATTTCTCACCGTTCGGTCACATACTTGTACGTTGACTCCAGCTTCCTCCCATTTATGCTTCATTTGTTTTGTTGTACTTTTTCGGTTTTCAAGTCATATGGCCTTAAGTTTTTTGTCTTGACGCTTTGATGTCTTCCTTGGTCTACCAGTACGCTTGGCTTTAAAAACCTTCCCATGCTGTTTGTACTTGGTCCATATCTTAGATACAGCTGACTGTGAACAGCCCACATCTTTGGCAACCATGCGTGAAGAGTTACCTTCTTTAAGAAGTTTGACAATCCTCTCTTTTGTTTCAAGAGACATCTCTCTTGTTGGAGCCATGATTCTTGGTCCAGCAGCCCTCCAAGGTGTGATAACTGCGCTGTTTCTAACTGCAGACTAACGAGCAGATCTAATCTGAGGCAGGTGTCAATTTAGGGAAAGGAAATTGACTGACTGGGTGAGTCCTTATTTTCTACCTGAAAATTGAGTGATTCCATATTTTTTTCCTCAGAATTGAGTGATTCCATATTTTTTTCCCTGTGCTTGGTCTATAAAAGTAACATTTGCTGACTATCGCAATGTATTTTCTTCGTTTATTTTAGTGTTTCTGAAGGCCAAGAAGTTGCACTTTGGAATGACTTTATTATTGTATCATGTTTGTGATCTGAGTTTGTTCTACAGAATAAAACGTGTGAATGAGTGCTCATCCAAGACTGGTGATTCCATACTTTTTGCCAGGGGTTGTATTATTTAAATCTTATTCTACTCTCAGAAAGACAGAAAGAGAAGAATAAAGAGACAGATGATGGATGGAATGATAGATACATGGATGGAGAGACTGATTGAATGATGCTTGGATTAATGGCTAAATTGAGGCTTGAATACATGCAGAATATACAGACTGATACCTAGATGGATGGATGTATATTTGCTTAGATGGGAGGACAGATCCTTGGATGGATATATGAATGGTCAGATAATTGGAGGGATGAAGGGATAGATGGATGGATGGATAATTGGATGGATGGATAATTGGATGGATGGATGGATAATTGGATGGATGGATAATTGGATGGATGGATGGATGGATGGATGGATGGATTGAAGGGATGGATGGTTGGATGGATACTTGGATGGACAGATTGATGATTAGAGGGATGGCTACTACTTATGTACTGCAAATGAACAGATGCATCAATGCTTGAATGGCCAATCCCCCCCCACATACACACACCTGTGAGAACAGCAGGTATCCATACTCATCACACGGCAACATGTCGTCCACCAGCACCGTCGTCCACGTTCCATCTTTACACAGTCGAACCTGATACGCTCCCTCAGGACAGATCGAACGGGTGATCATCACTCGCTCCACCAGCTCGGGACGCTCCGCTAATACGGCCAATGCGCTCAGGAACCTCATACACAGACAGTTTGACTCATTATAAATGTAAACACACATCGTAAATATTGCACAGCTGGTTATTAAAGTAACCTCCTGTCTCTTACCAGCAGTTACCCAGAAGCCCTTGTAGAATATCAGATGGGCGGGGTGTTCGGAAGACTGACCACTTCACCCCACGATCTTTAAAGTTGTTGCAGTTTATCTCATGTGGGCGGAGCCACTTTTTAATTCGCTGCTGGACGCTGTCATTCTCTGGGAATCCCACTGATCTGGGACCAGGAGGAAAACTGTCATCCACGAAGTTCACTGCGTTCTGAAACACATGGAAAATGAATGCTCCCACTGAAAGAACACGAGTCTCAGTTTGTGTCTTGTGGGCATGTTAGGGCTGATCTCTAATTACTGGACATGCTCATAAGGAATTATTAGTTCATGTTGCTACATGTGACATCGTGCAACTACGAGACAACAATTAGAAAACAATTCTGCTGTCAGTCTAACAAACTATGATCAGCAGAGATTCAGCCAATTTCCAGAGATAACTTTGCTAAATTATTTAATTATAGTCGAGTCCCGTATGAACTCTCCACAACACACACCTCTCTGCAGAAGCTGACGATGTTCTCCCACAGTTCTTTAGCTTCGCCCTCATCTGTTTTCCTCCGCTGTTCCACGTGAACACTCTCTCTGCGGCGTAGTGCCTTCACTTTTCTGGTTCTTAAATAGCGCTGAGCTGTGTGACATGCCACACAGTGCTTCACACACACCTCATTTAGCAGTGTGCACGCCGGACACACCCACTTCTCCCCTTGCCCTGTCCCCCGAGGTGTGTGCGAGGTCTTTTTAGCAAAGGGCTCAGAGAATCCATGAAGTTTGGAGGTTCCGCATACGCTGCAGTGTCCCGACCCTGTAGGATTCCGCAATGTACACTTGGAACATGCCCATGACGTAAAATCAGGACTTGAGGGGGTGGCTGGAGTGAATCGAACAGATTCACCAAGGACATCAATGACATCTGTACTTGGCGCTGTCCCCTGGCGTGGTCCTCTGCAGGCATCACAACGTCCTGCTGAAGACACTGAAGGACCAGAAGGAGCCGAGCATCCAGGACATTTCCAAGAAGGTGGGGTTGGGTGGTTAGGACTTGGCTCCTCCTCTTCAAGCACACTAAGGCGTTTGATCGGTTCTGAGGAAGGGAGAGGCTTAGGTTTGGAGGCAGGTCCTGTCGAGGGGGAAGTAGGAGGTGGGACTTCACGTCTACTGCGAGGAACAGGATTATTTTGCAAAGAAGACAAGGAGGGAGGAAGGAAATGGGCATTGTTAGGAGGTGGAGATGGTGTTTGAGAAGGGGCAGGGCTAGGAGGCGAGTCTTCAGTGAGGTCAATGAGGACTGCCCCAGGAGTTTGTGCAGGAAACCCAGACAATGGCGTCCGGACTTCTGGAACTACCAGTGCCTCGGGTGGGATTTTGGGAAGTGAAAGTTTCCGTGGGCCACCGCAGGCTGAGCATGACATCGCTGTGGGTGTATTTAAAAGTGTGCACCGAGGACACGCCCATCCTGATACCACACCCACTTCGGTGTTACCTATTTCCCCATTAGACTCAGACTTCTTTACCAAGTCCTCATCCACATGCTGCCGTTTAGGCTCCGAGTTGGAAGTAATAGGTTCTGAGATGGAGGGAGAGGAAGAAGAAGTGGTAGGGCCATTTGATGAATTGGCTGGTGTCCCACAGACTGAGCATGCCCCTGATGCACTGTGATTGGTCAGTGTGCAGCGTGGGCAGGTCCAGCAGCTGCTAAGTCGCAGAATTCTGTTCAGGTCAGGTTTATTACGTGGTGCCTCACAGATAGAGCAGCGTGGAGATCCCGCTGGATTTAAGAAGGTACAACGAACACATGACCAATCAGAACCAAGCACCATGGCCTCCATCATCGACCCACGGGAGTGAGAGAGACTGAAGGAGAGACAAAAAGAAAGAAATTAGCCGCTATACTACATGAACAACACAGAAATACACACAGAAACTAAATTTAAAATTAAGTCCAGCACTATGTAGTGGAAGTTCATTATGTCTGACTGTTTCAGTATTTTTAAGTTCATTTCTTAGACAAGGATTTTAAGATCGTTACCTTGTTGACAGTTTCAGCGTGAATCTTCCGCCTTCCTCAGAACTGTCACCAGATGTCAGGTGGTGACATGCCTTATCAGCCTCCGTAACGTAACATCAGCTGATAAGGCACGTGACATCTGGTGACAGTTCTGAGGAAGGCAGAAGATTCACGCTGAAACTGTCAACAAGGTAACGATCTTAAAATCCTTGTCTAAGGGTGTATTCAGACCAGGATAGTTCGATAGTTCACTTGCTTTGGTCCGAACCAAATGTTTTTTTTATTTTTTCATTTTGGTGCGGTTCGCTTTCACACTGTACATTTTAGGAAGCGGACCAAAATCTGTCAACAAAGCCACGCGCCCCGAGGTCGTTCAGCTATTGGTCAGAGACGACACGCGCACAAAGCGTTAAGTTCAAAAGTAGTCACGGAGGACAGCGCTGATGAGCGCACATCATGTTGTGACAGTTCTGGCTCTTCACACAAGTCGCTAGTGCCGCCACTTTTTGAAAGAATGTCCCTGATTTTAATGTAGGTCTGACGGAGTTTCTTCACTTTTAGCCGACATTGTTCTGGGGAGCGCGTGAACCCCTTCTCCTTCATTTTCTCACTGAATACAGCAAACACGTCGGCATTTTTGTGTGTTCTCTCCAAAAGCTCAGATATGTGGACATCTGCCCATATATCCACAAGGGTACGCGTTTCTTCCTCGGCCCACGTTTGCCCCCTACTCATTTTTTGTACTCTGTAGTCCAGCCTACCACTGGTCTGAATGACTGAACGACTGTTGTAAGGTTCCCTTGACAATCGAAACAGTGTTTGCACTTTGCGGTGGAGTGTCAAGACTCTGTTTCCCATAATGCTCGACAAACGACGGAAGCTCCCGAGGTACAAAAAGGCAAAACTGTCGGATTAGGTCCGGTCTGCTTTCACACCTCCAAAAGGTCCGCACCAGGGTTCCTTTGGTCCAGACCGAGTCCAACCTTGCAGCTCGGTCTCGGTCCGCTTGTTTGGTCCGGACCAGAGTTCGGTGGTTTGTATTCAGACCAACCCAAAAGGTCCGGACCAAGGGAAATTTGGTTCGTTTGGTTGTTTGGTCCGGACCGCCCTAAGAAACGAACTTAAAAATACTGAAGTCCAGCACTGTTAGAAAAGACTCCCTTTCGACAACAACTATACACTGCCCAATCCAACAGCCCCAAAACTCTGGTTATTCCAAGCAGTTCCTACTGAGAGAAACATCATCACATACAAATATTCATCAACAGCATAAAGAGGATTTTTTTTTTTAAAAATCAGCTTCTAACATATAAAATCCTCCGTCTCCTACAGAGATGTTCGAAAATTCCCTGTATCGGCTGTGGAAACGACGGGTCGATGGGTCGCTAGATAACACGGAGGTCCCCATACAAACAACACAAATACGAATCTTATACGTGGTTCATGCAGACTCCAAACATGACATAGCATTCTGCAAACACACGTCAGACTGAGGTCTAGAACAGAAAGGATCTCTTTTACAACCCAAGGACAAAATGAGCTTCAGCTTTTTTTTTTTTAAACAGCAAATCTTATGGAGTTTGAGCATTTTTTTCAAAACCTTGGTTTAATGCCTGTCCAACGTCATGACTATTTTAAATATAAGGGTAAGTCAAATGAAAACCTTAAAAACGTGACGTAAATGAAAGAAACAGGCTGTATGCAGCTGCAATTTAAGTGAGTCATCGGCTATACACAACTGTCATAGAGTTAGGAGAAAATCTCTCATTGCTTTGTCTTTCAGAGAAGATTCAAGTACACCAGCAATCAGACACGTTGCCATTTCTGTTGCTTTTATTGTAATCTCTAGTCCAATAAAAATGAGGTGAGGCCATTTCTCAGAATTGCTCCGATCTGGAGAAATGAGCCCATGTTTCACCACAATCCCTGTAGTTCAATTCTGCAAGCCAGATTTTGGCTGACTCTTTGCTCCTCCACCTCGGCAATATTATGCTCCAGTGCTATGAAGATCACTTTGAATTCTGCAGAAGAATATGATGCATACCGCTGGAATAAATATTTTATTCTCCCACCCAAAGATTGCCTCAAGAGCTCAAGTTCTGTGTTTTTTCCCCTCCGCCCATCTCCGAAGACCTGGAATTTAAAGCTGCATCTTGTAAGAGCTTCACATTCCAGTGGCCTAGTGCAAGGAATAATAGGACTATAATTTCATGATGAGCAAGAAAGCAACCAAAGAAACGGAGGCTCGAACAAATCACCATCAATGGTGTAAAACAACCTGAGCTTCATGTCCACGTCTGTCAGAAACGCTGAATGCTTTTCCTCAATATGAGGTTCCCCTCTGCTGATATTCCCTGTGTAACTCCAGACTTCCTGTTTACACCAGACTTTCACACAGATGCACTCTATTCAGAAGAAAAGGTGTGTCTCAGTTACACATTATTTTAACCTCGAACTTAAGCCGGTTTCTTGTGTGATATCGGCTCGAGTGAAAATCAGCATCGAGTCTAGTGCTGCTGTCTGGCGGTTTGATCGAACAACAATGCGTCACCTGCACATTTTTTTATCTCTGATTTTTTTTTACGTTTGTGTTTAAAGACGGTGATCCAGACATGAGTGAAAAAGAAGAACCAAATCTAGAATCAAAACCACCCCAAACACCCCTCTTCACTATCCAGCACAGCATCTCCATGTCAAGACATAGTGGACATTAGGGGTGGGTATTGCCAAGGACCTCACGATACGATACACATCACGATACTTGAGTCACGATACGATACTGCGATATATTGCGATATTCTACATAGTTCACTGAAAAACGTAAACGCATTATGCATCTTAAAATCCGAGTTGTATGTACATCAGATGATAGTGATAATTCATGGGACAAACTGAGTCAAAACAATGTAATTCTAATTATCCATGCCATTTTACTGTAACTATACAAGCGCAAGTTACAGCATATTTGCAGGAACAACACACTGTCTGGAACACATTGAAAAGTGCAGTGTGCATCTTAGTCTCCCTGAGCACAATGCTGAAACAAAGTGCAGTGTGGGTCAGTGTCCACACACTGAAACTGAACTGAAACCTCAGTGAATCATGTTTCTTCTGAACTTCGAGTAAATACTCAAAATGAAATGCAGTGTCTCACACACACTAAAACTGAAAATGCAAAATAAAGTGCAGCTTCTTGCCTTTGGCCTTAAATGACAAAATTAAGTTCACAGTTACAGTAAGTCACACATCACTGAAGTAGACGGGAGGACTTTGGCGCTGTCCAGTGTAGTTTGCTTCGGGTCGGGTTTCGGTGGCTCCGGCTGAGCTAATATGTCGGGGTGGCGTCGTGCTAAGTAAGTTCGCAAGTTTGTTGTGTTACCTGAATATCTAATTGGAGCGAAACAGGTTTTGCAGAGTGCGTACTCTTTGTCCAGCTCACTGCTTTTTTTTCTCCTTTCCTTTGGAATCCAAAGTGCCTCCAAACATCTGCCTTAAAGTTCGGCGGCGTCTCTAGGTTTACGTTAACAGCCATGCTTGCTTGTTTTTTTTTCCTCACTGCAACCACCGGGAAAAAAAGAGAAGACGAAGAGTGCCTTGCAGTGAGGTAGCGGCACAGCGACACCTTGCAGAGCGGAGGTGCGGAAGTCGTACTGGATTTACAACCCGTCTGAAACATGATTTATTATTTGAAAAAATATCGATATTCAAATTGAGTATCGATATTGAATCGGAAGACAAAGTATCGCGATATATCGCCGTATCGATAATTTTGCCCACCCCTAGTGGACATGAGGCCATGCACACTCACCTCCGTTTAATAACCGCGCACGACTCTGCCTTTAACACGCTACAACACCACAGCGCAACTTCATTATTCACTCGCACAAAACACGCGTGTGTGCTGGATGTGATATTGCCTCATGAAGAGGCACTTGGCCGAACAGCAGTTAGCAGTGACTCCACACACACACACACACACACACACACCCTAGTAGGACGAGGGCCAGATTTTCTGTTGGTGTTAATGACTGGGACTTGGTCTCCAAATATCCTACTGTGTGTGCGTGAGAGAGAGAAAGAGAGAAACACCAGTGAATAAATATTACAAGCTATTATTATTATTATTATTATCTTTAAGAAATGTTATCCAGCTCCTAAATTCAGGACAGAACATCCTGCTTGAACGCTGTTAAAACCCTTAGCTGAACACGATACAGTTATAGAACTTTGCCATGAAGGTTCGGGAGCTCTAGAACTGTGGCCTGAGTAACACAGCTCTAAAACTTTGAGCTGAAATATCTGAATCTCTCGAGCTTAGGATCAAATATTCTGCAGCTCTCAGATTCAAGACCAAGCATTCTGCAGTGCTAGAACTCTGGGAAGAACACTGGAAGAACCAGAACACTTCTATTCCAGAAATCTGTGCCCAGTTCTGCAGGTCTGAACTCTATGCTGTGGGTTCTGCAGCTCTCAATCTCAAGACCAAACATCCTGCAGCTGCACAATGCTGAGCCAAACACACAGCACTGAAGACAAGCCTCCGTGATCGCACGCGCATGCACACACACCTGTTTCCACTTATGCATGATAACAGCTGGTCTAAAGTGACACAAGACTTTTGTATGTAACAGTTTTCTCTCTCTCTCTCACACACACACAATAGCATAGTGTATGAATAAATGATGATCTCAATCTCTCCATATGAAAGATCAAAACAGTGGTGCTGGTTGGATTCAGCAAGATACATCTCCCTGCATCATCATCACCAAACACACACACACACACACTACTGGATAACTGCAGGAATGATTGGATTTCTGGTGTTCAATCAGATTCTACAAAATCCACATCACTTGCTGAGATAACCATGTGGTCTGTATCCGGCAGGCTCACTGTGAAGCCGGCCAGCTAAGAGTCACCTGCAAAGACAGTGGCACGCGGGCGGCGGTGGGTACGCGTTACCTGCGCGGGCGGCGGTGGGCACGCGTTACCTGCGCGGGCGGCCATGTGCGTTACCTGCGCGGGAGGTGGTGTGCGTTACCTGCGCGGGAGGTGGTGTGCGTTACCTGCGCGGGAGGTGGTGTGCGTTACCTGCGCGGGAGGTGGTGTGCGTTACCTGCGCGGGAGGTGGTGTGCGTTACCTGCGCGGGAGGTGGTGTGCGTGTGCGTTACCTGCGCGGGAGGTGGTGTGCGTGTGCGTTACCTGCGCGGGAGGTGGTGTGCGTGTGCGTTACCTGCGCGGGAGGTGGTGTGCGTGTGCGTTACCTGCGCGGGAGGTGGTGTGCGTGTGCGTTACCTGCGCGGGAGGTGGTGTGCGTGTGTGTTACCTGCGCGGGAGGTGGTGTGCGTGTGCGTTACCTGCGCGGGAGGTGGTGTGCGTGTGCGTTACCTGCGCGGGAGGTGGTGTGCGTTACCTGCGCGGGAGGTGGTGTGCGTGTGCGTTACCTGCGCGGGAGGTGGTGTGCGTGTGCGTTACCTGCGCGGGAGGTGGTGTGCGTGTGCGTTACCTGCGCGGGAGGTGGTGTGCGTGTGCGTTACCTGCGCGGGAGGTGGTGTGCGTGTGCGTTACCTGCGCAGGAGGTGGTGTGCGTGTGCGTTACCTGCGCGGGAGGTGGTGTGCGTGTGCGTTACCTGCGCGGGAGGTGGTGTGCGTGTGTGTTACCTGCGCGGGAGGTGGTGTGCGTGTGTGTTACCTGCGCGGGCGGCCATGTGCGTTACCTGCGCGGGAAGTGGTGTGCGTGTGCGTTACCTGCGCGGGAGGTGGTGTGCGTGTGTGTTACCTGCACGGGCGGCGGTGTGTGTTACCTGCGCGGGCGGCGGGTGGGTGTGTGTTACCTGCGCGGGCGGCGGGTGGGTGTGTGTTACCTGCGCGGGTGGCGGGTGGGTGTGTGTTACCTGCGCGGGTGGCGGGTGTGTGTGTGTTACCTGCGCGGGTGGCGGGTGTGTGTGTGTTACCTGCGCGGGCGGCGGGTGGGTGTGTGTTACCTGCGCGGGCGGTGGGTGGGTGTGTGTTACCTGCACGGGCGGCAGTGTGTGTTACCTGCACGGGCGGCAGTGTGTGTTACCTGCACGGGCGCGCATGTGTGTTACCTGTGCAGGCGGTGGGTGGGTGTGTGTTACCTGTGCAGGCGGTGGGTGGGTGTGTGTTACCTGTGCAGGCGGTGGGTGGGTGTGTGTTACCTGCGCAGGCGGTGGGTGGGTGTTACCTGCGCGGGCTGTGGCGCGCGTGTGTTACCTGCGCAGGTGGTGGTGGGTGTATGTTACCTGCGTGGTCGGTGGTGTGTATGATGGTGTGTGTGTTCTCGGCTCCCCCACACTGGGCTGCTGTGAC